>NC_090647.1:562796900-563054290 GCF_040937935.1 Hyperolius riggenbachi
TATAGTGCCCAGTGTGCCCCAGTATAGCTAGCATAGTGCCCAGTGTGCCCCAGTATAGCTAGCATAGTGCCCCATGTGCAGCTAGTATAGTGCCCCAGGATAGCTAGTATAGTGCCCAGTGTGCCCCAGGATAGCTAGTATAGTGCCTAGTGTGCCCCAGTATAGTACCCAGTGTGCCCCAGTATAGCTAGTATAGTGCCCAGTATAGCTAGTATAGTGCTAGTATAGTGCCCAGTGTGCCCCAGTATAGCTAGCATAGTGCCCAGTGTGCCCCAGTATAGCTAGCATAGTGCCCCATGTGCAGCTAGTATAGTGCCCCAGGATAGCTAGTATAGTGCCCCAGTGTAGCCCCCCTCCCCCCGCGGCCGCCGCTTCTGTTACCTGCTTTGAGCTGGCGGCCGCTTCCTGTCACTGATTCCCCGTAGCCACTTTGAGGATTGCAGCATCTCCTTTTACAGCAGCGCTTCCTGCGCAGCTGCTGTAAGGAGGGAAGAAAGCGGGGCAGCGGCTTCCTGTAGCGGCGATCGCCGTTACCATGGAAACCGGCGCTGTCTCGCTTTCTTCCCTCCTTACAGCAGCTGCGCAGGAAGCGCTGCTGTAAAAGGAGATGCTGCAATCCTCAAAGTGGCTACGGGGAATCAGTGACAGGAAGCGGCCGCCAGCTCATAAGGTGACAGGAGCGGCGGCCGCGGGGGGAGGGGGGTGAGAGGCCAGACCCGCCGCGGCCCAGCTGGCAACTGCCCACGGACCGGCAGTGGGCCGCGGCCCGGTGGTTGGGGACCCCTGCACTAAGCCTTACAGCCAGGAGAAATACGGGCTCAATAAATGACACAGATGCTCAAAAGAAAAAAAAAAAAAAAAGCAGACACAACTTGAAACAATGTTTTTTTATATTGTCAGTGGTGAGAGGTTTTCAACTCTATCCTGCACTCAGGAGTAGCAGCACCCTCCCTGTTCCAAAAATCCATTTAATATATGGTCCCCAGATAGGGGACGTATCAGATATTAAACTGATAAGAACAGATACTACACTTGATCTTAGCCAAAAAGCCGAGAAGCGATAACCCATTTATTGTCCAAAGCAAAAGCACCCTCCAGTGGATTTCAGGCAAAATACCTTCTAAATGCAGCAGCTGCCCACACAGCCGCCAGATAACTAAAACCCCGGGGCCACCGGCTGCCGGGGGGGGCCTTCCCCGCTACCTCTGCGAGGGGACCTTCCCCGCTGCCTCTGCGGGCCTGCCGGGCCACCGGGATGGGGGCACTTGTGCTGCACAGTGCCAGGCTCAGCTGCCGCCTGATGACATTTGCATGGCCCCGCCCACCTCCGGAACCCCTCCGCTGCCGTGCCTCCACGCCGCAAACAAAATTAAAGTAGGCTTACGGCACCCTGCATTCCGGCACCACGCTAGGAGAGAGTGTAGAGGGTAGAGTAAGTCAAGTCTCTAGCCTGGCAGGCTTGCTCTGGCTGTTTGAAAACAGCTACAGCAAGCCTGCCAGGCATGCGCTGTAGGGGTCACAGGAAGTCAACTGATGATGATGATGTCACAATGCCCTCGATCTGTGCATGCGGGCGCACCTGACCTGTGCACGCGGGCGCACCTGACCAGAAAATGATGTCATACCTGTGCATGCGGGCGCACCTGACCAGCAAAATGATGTCACAATGCCCTGGGCTGAGGCTATATATAAGCAGCAGCAGCCATGGCACTGCCTGCCAGTCCGCTGGCAGCTCTGGAGGAGGGTGTGCTACTGCTCCTCGTGCAGGAGACAGACAAAGTGCAACCTTGAAGGAAAGTTGTCCGGCCATGGATTTTTTTCCCACAGCAACTGCGCAGTAACATAAGAGCGCCACGTGCAGCCGATGGAAAATATTTTTTTTTTTCCTTTTCTCCCCCCTGTTCTCTGATAGGCCCGGTGCACACCAACATCCGCTAGCAGATCCGCAAAATGCTAGCAGATTTTTAAACGCTTTTTTTTATTTTTATGAGGCGTTTTGCGGATTGCTGCTGCGGATTTCAGTGTAGCATATTTCATATATTGTTACAGTAAAGCTGTTACTGAACAGCTTCTGTAACAAAACCGCCTGGCAAACCGCTCTGATCTGCCGTTTTTCAGAGCGGTTTGCGGTTTTCCTATACTTTACATTGAGGCAGAAACGCCTCCGCAATCCAAAATCTGCAGCAGCCCGGGAGTATGCGTTTCTGCAAAACGCCTCCCGCTCTGGTGTGCACCAGCCCATTGAAATACATTACCCTAGCGGATCCGCACCCCAGGGTCGGGCCGAGGCATAGGCTGGAGAGGCTCCAGCCTCAGGGCGCAGTGTAGGAGGGGGCGCACAATTCATTCAGCTGTCATTCCTAATTGTGTATGAAGCAGAGAGAAATAAGAAAAGGGGATACATAGCAGTGACTGCAAGCCAGATAACTGGAGATTAAGGTGTTGGGGAGGTTGTGGGCCCTGTGGCCCTCTTAGTCTAATAGCAATCAGTGTGTGACAGTTGAGGTAGGAGGGATGGAGGGGCGCACTTTGGTGTCTCAGCCTTGGGTGCTGGAGGACCTTGTCCCGGCTCTGGACGGGAGGAGAACGTGCATCTATAAAGGCTGACCATACTGCAGTGCTTTCACTTCTGTTCCTACCAGCTTGGGAGGCTAAAACATGCTTGCCTTGAACTATCTCCTGTATCCCCGCCCCTCCTGAATTTCCGATCGGCAGGAGCAAGGAGGAGGGCGGGGATACAAAGGATTGTACTGACGCTATTGGCCAGGCTTAGGAGGAACTATTGAGTGACAGCAGGGAGGGCTACAACGAGGCAGACACTGCTCCTGTCATCTTCGCAAAGATGCCCGCTCTGTCCTTCTCTGTAGCCACCGTTGCTGCACACACAGACATGCTACTGTGTGCAGTGCAAAGCTAGGGGTGGCTGCAGACAAACACGCTATTATTGTGGGGGATTTCATGGGTAGGTGTTAGGACAGTTTGTTAACCCGCCCCTCCTTAGGCTCCGCCCTAGTCCCCAGCCTACGTGGCCTGCCCACAAATCCGGCCCTGGGATCGGAGGGAGATGGCGAGGGCACCGGACAGCTGCAGGGGGCTATTGGAAGCCCTAGGTGAGTAAAACTCATTTTTTTTCTGTTTGACTTAAGTGTCCCTTTAAGGACCACCGCTCTGTGCTCTAAAAAAAATCAAAATGAGGATCGCACACCACCATGGAGGTGCTGGACCATTGTAAACTGCAAGGAAAAAATCGTGAAGGTCCGCACACTCAATCGATCCAAGATCAAGGTTTATTCAACCAATTGTGACACATGTCCACTCCATAAACCAACGACTCGTTTCGGGGCCCCGTGGGGTCCCCTTTGTCAAGGTAAAGCAATACAGAATGGTAACAATGTGCAAACTGACAGTGCAACCTAATAAGCACTCAGACCAGTACTTGACTCCACCTCCAAAATTCAAACATATCATAATTAGCATATGTAAACACATTACATTGTAACGGCAAACCATAATCTCATTGTTTGCTGCAGCCGTTAGCCCTGCCTCCAGCAGCAGCAAAATCTACGACCAAGTTGGGGGGTCAGGGACCCTCGTTTAGCCGCGGGATAGCAGCGTTTTAGCAGGGGCACACATGCCCCTGCTAACTATGAGACAAGAAGCGAGATTTAGTCTCGCTTCAGTGTCTCTTTAACCTCCCTGGCGTTCTATTAAGATCGCCAGGGCGGCTGCGGGAGGGTTTTTTTTTAAATGAAAAAAAAACTGTTTCATGCAGCCAACTGAAAGTTGGCTGCATGAAAGCCCACTAGAGGGCGCTCCGGAAGCGTCATTCTGATCGCCTCCGGCGACCAGAATAAACAAGGAAGGCCGCAATGAGCAGCCTTCCTTGTTTTGCTTACATCGTCGCCATAGCGACGAGCGGAGTGACGTCATGGACGTCAGCCGACGTCGTGACGTCAGCCGCCTCCGATCCAGCCCTTAGCGCTGGCCGGAACTTTTGTTCCGGCTGCGCAGGGCTCGGGCGGCTGGGGGGGACCCTCTTTCGCCGCTGCTCGCGGCGGATCGCCGCAGAGCGGCGGCGATCAGGCAGCACACGCGGCTGGCAAAGTGCCGGCTGCGTGTGCTGCTTTTTATTTTGCAAAAATCGGCCCAGCAGGGCCTGAGCGGCGACCTCCGGCGGTGATGGACGGATATATTCGTCCATACCGCTGAGGAGGTTAAAGGATACCCGAAGTGACATGTGACATGATGAGATAGACATGGGTATGTACAGTGCCTAGCACACTAATAACTATGCTGTGTTCCTTTTTTTCTTTCTCTGCCTGAAAGAGTTAAATATCATGTATGTAAGTGGCTTACTCAGTCCTGACTCAGACAGGAAGTGACTACAGTGTGACCCTCACTCATAAGAAATTCAAACTATAAAACACTTTTTGAGCAGAAAATGGCTTCTAAGAGCAGGAAAGAGATAAAAAGGATCAATAGTTCATAGATTTGTAGCTCTTGCATACTTCAATGAATGTGTCATTGAGCAAAAACAATAAAAAAATTACAACTTAAAAAGTAGATTTAAACATAAAATACAACTGTGGAATATCTTAAAAAGTATTTTAGGTGAAGGAAGATAGATACAATTTTTTATTTCATTCGTTTATTTTCGCTTCAGGTGTCCTTTAACAAAACGTACATATTACACTATAATAAGCTCTTGGTCCCCCTGCTTCCCCCATTCCCCCTCTCATACTCATCTTTTGTTACTACACTGCAGGATGCGGTTCACCTTTATTTGTCCCATCCTCTCCATTGGGCAGTACATGAAAGTCTGTCCAGCACTTGTTCAGTGAAATGTCACCCTAACTATGGATTGACGGTCATAAAGAGTGACCATAACTGATCATGTATACAAGGCCTCACCCCTTTAAAAGGGACCTTAACTGATGTTAAAAAAAAAAAGCATTTAACTTACCTGGGGCTCAGGGGCGTAACAATAGACCCTTTGGGTTGAAGTTTCTTTAGTCTGTCCTGAGAGACTGACAAGTAAGGGCAGGGAGAAAAAACTTTTTGCTCTCTGCACAATTGTTCTAATGACTGCATCTGCTCAGCCACTGATAAGGAATCATACAAAGTTTTGTAGATAAATATTTGTAGACAGTCCCTACAGTTCAGTGTGCAGCAGGCTCTTGTGTACAGCCCCCAACCCCCACCTTTTTACCCCTCCCCAAGTGGTCTGTACTGTAATGATGCTGGAGAATTCTGCATCTGCAGAGCCAGTTCTGCTCCATCAGAGATGGACAAAGTGAGTGTAATAAGCTGAGGCTGGGAGCACACTCATCAGTTGGTTTTCTGTATGCGTTTTCCGCACACCATTTGTGTCTGTAAGTGTGACAACATGCACATTTTATCACAGAAACTAATGTAATTAACAGAGAAATGTGTGCAGTGCTTCACTGCTGTCAGTTTTTATCTGCATGGGGAAAACACACACTAGTGTGCACTAGCCCAGCGTTTTTCAACCAGTGTGCCGCGGCATGTTGCCTGGTGTGCCATCCTCTTCCCCCCCCCTCCCGCACGTCCCCGCGGCCGCCGCTGCTATTACCTTAGCAGCGGCCGCTCTCCCCTCTCCAGCGCATGTGTTTATTTAAGGCAAGCAGCGTATCTCCCGGCTGCTCTGTGATGCGCAGGAATCAGGGCTCGGTTACCATAGTAACGGCGATACATATCGCCGCTACAGGAAGCCGCTGCCCTGCTTCCTGTCGCATCACACACAGCAGCAGGGAGATACGCTGCTTGCCTTAAACACATGCGCTAGAGAGGGGAGAGCGGCAGCTGTTAAGGTAATAACAGCGGCAGGGACGGGCGGGGGGCACCACCTACCCATACTGGGGCACTATACTAGCTATACTGGGGCACTATACTAGCTATACTGGGGCACTATTCTGGCTATACTGGGGCACTATACTGACTATACTGGGGGCACTATACTGACTATACTGGGGGCACTATACTGGCTATACTGGGGCACTATACTGGCTATACTGGGGCACTATTCTGGCTATACTGGGGCACTATACTGGCTATACTGGGGGCACTATTCTGGCTATACTGGGGCACTATACTGGGGGCACTATACTGACTATACTGGGGGCACTATACTGGCTATACTGGGGCACTATACTGGCTATACTGGGGCACTATTCTGGCTATACTGGGGCACTATACTGGCTATACTGGGGGCACTATTCTGGCTATACTGGGGCACTATTCTGGCTATACTGGGGCACTATACTGGCTATACTGGGGCACTATACTGGCTATACTGGGGCACTATACTGGCTATACTGGGGCACTATACTGGCTATACTGGGGGCACTATACTGGCTATACTGGGGGCACTATTCTGGCTATACTGGGGCACTATACTAGCTATACTGGGGCACTATTCTGGCTATACTGGGGCACTATGCTAGCTATACTGGGGCACTATACTGGCTATACTGGGGCACTATACTGGCTATACTGGGGGGCTATACTAGGGACACTATTCTGGCTATACTGGGGCACTATTCTGGCTATACTGGGGCACTATACTGGCTATACTGGGGCACTATTCTGGCTATACTGGGGCACTATACTGGCTATACTGGGGACACTATTCTGGCTATACTGGGGCACTATACTGGCTATACTGGGGCACTATACTGGCTATACTGGGGCACTATACTGGCTATACTGGGGGCACTATTCTGGCTATACTGGGGGCACTATTCTGGCTATACTGGGGCACTATACTAGCTATACTGGGGCACTATTCTGGCTATACTGGGGCACTATTCTGGCTATACTGGGGCACTATACTAGCTATACTGGGGCACTATACTGGCTATACTGGGGGCACTATACTGGCTATACTGGGGCACTATACTAGCTATACTGGGGCACTATTCTGGCTATACTGGGGCACTATACTGGCTATACTCGGGCACTATACTGACTATACTGGGGGCACTATACTAGCTATACTGGGGCACTATACTAGCTATACTGGGGCACTATACTGGCTATACTGGGGCACTATACTAGCTATACTGGGGCACTATACTGGCTATACTGGGGCACTATACTAGCTATACTGGGGCACTATTCTGGCTATACTGGGGCACTATACTGGGGCACCATTCTGGCTATACTGGGGCACTATTCTGGCTATACTGGGGCACTATTCTGGCTATACTGGGGCACTATACTGACTATACTGGGGGTACTATACTGGCTATACTGGGGCACTATTCTGGCTATACTGGGGCACTATACTGGCTATACTGGGGCACTATACTGGCTATACTGGGGGCACTATACTAGCTATACTGGGGCACTATACTAGCTATACTGGGGCACTATACTAGCTATACTGGGGCACTATTCTGGCTATACTGGGGCACTATACTGGGGCACTATACTAGCTATACTGAGGCAACTAAACTCCCTCCTACACTGGGGCAACTATGCTAGCTATGCAGCCACACCCCAGCCGCCCCCCCCCCCCCCCCCATAGCCTGCTGCGCACGGCACTGTCCACTAGGTCGCGCAAACACCCCCCCACCCCTGCCGTTCCCCGGAGAAAAATTTGGTCAGAAAGTGTTCCCCGGGCCGGAAAAGGTTGGGAACCACTGCACTAGCCAATTGAATAACATTGATTCTCAGTTTACTTGCAGAAACTGGGGGGGAGGGAGGCAATGGCCCCCATCCAAAGTTTTGCAGGGGGCCCAGTGATTTCTACTTACGCCCCTGCTGGGGCTACTACCGGCCCCCTGCAGATGCACTGTGTCACACCGGGACAAGCCGATCCTCCGGTCCATTGTGCATGCGCAGCACTGCAGTGAACCGGAGGATCGGTTTGTCCCGGCGCAGGACAAACCGTTAAGGTTCCCTTTAAACAACAAACACAGAACATTTATATAGCGCTTTTCTCCTGAGAGCTGCAGCCACTAGGAGGCGCTCTATAGGCAGTAGCAGTGTTAGAGAGTCTTGCCCAAGGTCTCCTACTGAATAGGTGGCGGCTTACTGAACAGGAGGAGCTGAGGTTCGAACCCAGGTCTCCTGTGTCAGAGGCAGAGCCCTTCAAGTGAACCTAAACTGAAAGGAATTTAGATGTTTCCTTTTAAACAATATCAGTTGCCTGGCAGTCCTGCTGATCTCTTTGGCTGCAGTAGTGGCTGAATCACACCTCTGAAACAAGCATGCAGCTAATCCAGTCTGACTTCAGTCAGAGCACCTGATCTGCTGCATGCTTGTTCAGGGGCTGTAGACACAGGACACAGGATCAGCAGGAGAGTCAGGCAACTAGTATTAGTTTAAAAGGAAAAATCCATATCCTTCTCGGTTTAGGTGCCCTTTAACCAGTACACTATCCACTATCTTTAAGTCTCCTCCTACCCTCAGTCACCCCCATCCCACCCAACCAGCAGACACTAACTCTCTTCTGACACCCATCTGCTTCCCTCCCCCATCCTCCAGGGGTGACTTCCTGGACCTGACATTTTTCTACAGAATTTCTTGGATGAGTTTTCCGTTAAATTCTGTACAACTCATTTTGTTTTTTTACGCTTTTTTAAAATGTTTGTACAATCATTGCTGATTGCTGCTCTTGTGTAAGTAACCCCTGTGACTGAGCCCGCAGTCTTGCTGAGAATGACTTGTTGTTAGACCGTTTTTTTCATCGTTGATGTAGCACACACAAACAGGGGTGTGTACACATACCACACAAACTGACACGTCCACACCACCTGCTCTCTATTGAACCTCATAAAGGGTGTGCTCACCGCCTCAACATGTCTCTCACCAGCACCTTCTGCTCCCAGCCACACACACATACTTATCTCCCTACAGCACATCTCCCAACATGTGAAGAAGAGCAGACTGGGGCAAGCTGTGATCAAGAGATTAAGCAAAGTCGGAGTAGCCAAACGGAAGATAATAAGGGACTTTGATAAAAAGCAGCAGAGGTTATACACGGTGCTTATACTGTGATGCAGTGGATAGTGTTCTCACATTGGCTCCATCTAGGTCAGGACACTATCTGCATGGTTTGTATGTTTTACCTGTGTCTGTATAATTATGTACTCTGTAATGTGCTACAGAAGATGTCAGTGCTATATAAATACATAATAATAATATGGTAGAGACATTACACTATGACTATGGTAAGATTAGAGTGTGAGCTCCTCTGAGTGACATGAATATGTACTCTGTAAAGTGCTGCAGGAGTTGTCAGTGCTATATAAATAAATAATAATATGGTAGGACATTAGACTATGACTATGGTAGGATTAAATTGTGAGCTCCTCTGAGGACAGTCAGTGACATGACTATATACTGTAATGTGCTGCAGAAGATGTCAGTGCTATATAAATACATAATAATAATATGGTAGGACATTAGACTATGACTATGGTAGGATTACATTGTGAGCTCCTCTGAGGACAGTCAGTGACATGACTATGTACTTTGTAATGTGCTGCAGAAGATGTCAGTGCTATATAAATACATAATAATAATATGGTAGGACATTACACTATGACTATGGTAGGATTAGATTGTGAGCTCCTCTGAGGACAGTCAGTGACATGACTATGTACTCTGTAATGTGCTGCAGAAGGTGTCACTGCTATATAAATGCATGATAATAATATGGTAGGACATTACACTAGGACTATGGTAGGATTAGATGGTGAGCTCCTCTGAGTGACATGAATATGTACTCTGTAAAGTGCTGCAGGAGATGTCAGTGCTATATAAATACATAATAATAATATGGTAGGACATTAGACTATAGCTATGGTAGGATTAGAGTGTGAGCTCCTCTGAGGACAGTCAGTGACATGACTATGTACTCTGTACAGTGCTACAGAAGATGGCAGTGCTATATAAATACATAATAATAATATGGTAGTGTAACCCCCATAATAATGACAGTGCATAGTATACTAGTGGTTCTTAAATGCATATGGCTGGGTTGACATATGACCTAGCGTGAAAAAGTAGCATTTTTAGTATCGTGCACTTTCAATGTGGTATTGCGTTTTTACCCCGTTTTTGGTGCGTTTTGCGGTTTTTTTTTATGCAGGTGCGTTTTATTGTGTTTGTGGCTCGCTAATGGGAAACGCATATGTGCGTTGTATGCTTTTTTTTTTTTTATATATATGCAGATCACTAGGAAGACAGCAGGAAGCGGAAACACATCACAGATCTTTACTTTTTAATTAAAACACATTAAAAAACGCATGAAAAACGCAATGCATATAGATTTTCATTATGTGCGTTTTGGCAGCCAGCTTGCATATTATACAACACTACCAGCGTCTGCGGAACGCATACTGTACAAACGCAGTGAAACAAAGCTTCTTCTGCGTCCCATAGACTAACACTGCTGCATAAACCTTCGCTTATCACACAAACTAACGCAGCTCGCGTGATAACTGCTGTGATAGCAGCTATCACACTTTAGTGAATCAAGCCCTATCTGTGCTGTGTAGCTCCTGAGAGAGTCCTTATTGCCAAGAGAAAGTATCCTACTGTTTAAAGAGAGTCTGAAGCGAGAATAAATCTCGCTTCAGGCCTCATAGATAGCAGGGGCATGTGTGCCCCTGCTAAACCGCCGCTATCCCGTGGCTAAACAGGGGTCCCTTCACCCCCAAATCCCATCCGTGCAGAGCGGAATCTCTTCCGCATTGAGGCAGGGCTAACCGCCGCAGCCCTGCCTCACAGCGCGTCTATCAGACGCGTACCTCCGCCTCTCCCCCGCCCCTCTCAGTCTTCCTTCGCTGAGAGGGGCGGGGGAGAGGCGGCGATGCGCGTCTGATAGACGCGCTGTGAGGCAGGGCTGCAGCCGTTAGCCCTGCCTCCAGGAAGAGCAAAATCTTCGACCAAGTTGGTCGTAGATTTTGCGGGGGTGGGTTTGGGGGTGAAGGGCCCCCCGTTTAGCCGCTGGATAGCGGCGTTTTAGCAGGGGCACACGTGCCCCTGCTAACTATGAGCTCTGAAGCGAGAATTATTCTCGCTTCAGTGTCTCTTTAATGATGCTCAGTTCTGGTGAATGTTCTGCTCATGAAAGACAGTGTTGTATTGCAAAGTGAAAGTGTTCTAGACTACTGCTGTAACAATGCTCAGTCCCGAGAAAAGCCTGACCCGTGAATGCCCTGTGCATGAACAGTCCTTATAGAGACAGTGTTGTACTGCAAATCGAAGTTCCTACTGCTGTAAAAGTCACCGAAAGAGGTTAACACCTTGCTTGCTCTGAGATTGTGAGACATTGCCTTATCGTGGACAGAGAAGTGTGTTCTCTTACTTTATATTAATCGATATATATATATATATATATATATATATATATATATATATATATATATATATATATATATATATATATATATATAAAATCGTGTGTGTGAGTGTGTGAGTGTGTGTATGTGCCGCAATCACGCGAAAACGCCTTGCCCGATTTGAACGAAACTTGGTATGCAGATCCCTTACTACCTGGGATGATATGTTCTGGGGGTCTCGCGTCCCCCCTGCACACCTGGGCGGAGCTACAAGCAGCAAATCAGATTTCACCCATTCATGTCAATGGAAGAAATGTAAAAGGCTGCCATTCTCACAGTAATCAAGCCAGAGTCCCCACCAGGGGCGTTCCTAGGGTCCTTGGAGATCGGGGGCACCAGTGGGCACTAGGTGGGGGGTATATGCTCAGCGCGCCGCGGCAAAAATGGGCGTGGCCATGAGGTGAGTGGGCGTGGTCATGGGTGGGGCCAAATGTACATGAACTTAGCAGCGGTGTAAGCTACAGATAACGGGCCTGCCCATCGAAATACTGGATGGAGCCGCCTGTCCTTTATTTAGATAATTTACGATCAGTATAGGCATAGATCAACCATGTATACGCACATACAATTTTGACAAGTCACTTGTCTATCGCAAAGTGGCAACAGCAATTTAAACTAAATACTGTACAAACGTTTTAACTCATACATGAACATTATGGAAAATCCAAGTTGAAAATAAACTGTGAAGATAAACAATTTCATCCATCCTACTCCTGAAAAATGTATTCATTTTTTTAGAACCTCCCAGTTTTATTTTCTGTTTTAAAAAGCTAAAAAAGTAGGTTTAATGCTATTGTCTCATATGATGATGATTCAGCTTTTCCCATAGTCTCGCAGTTAGCAATCATGTGACCCCCAACAAGACATATTCAGCAATCATGAGGCCCCCAACAAATCAGGAGGCCCCCAACAAGACAAATTCAGCAATCTTGAGACCCCCAACAAATCATGAGGCCCCCAACAAGACAAATTCAGCAATCATGAGGCCCCCCATCAAGACAAATTCAGCAATCATGAGGTCCCTATCAAGACAAATTCAGCAATCATGAGGCCCCCGACATGACAAATTCAGCAATCATCAGGCCCCCAACAAATCATGAGGCCCCCAACAGGACAAATTCAGCAATCGTGAGGCCCCCAACAAGACAAATTCAGCAATCATGAGGCCCCCAACAAGACAAATTCAGCAATCATGAGGCTCCAACAAGACAAATTCAGCAGTCATGAGGCACATAAATAGACAGTATTTCACATAAATAGGCAGAATGCCCCCTTAATATGATAGACACCTCTCACCTGGCTTTTGAATTATCCTGTACTGGCTGCTGTGCCTGGCAATACTGTTTTTGGCCGGATTGGGGATGATGTGTGAGCTGAAAGGCCTGGCAGTGATGCTGTGGCCTGGCTGGCGGTGATGCTGTGGCCGGGTTGGCTGGAGGTGATGCTGTGGCCGATGTTGTGGCTGGGTTGGCTGGCAGTGATGCTGTGACCTGGCTGGCGGTAATGCTGGGCTGTGCTTGGCTGGTTGAAGTGAATGCTGGCCTGACTGGTGGTGATGCTGTGGCCCTTTTGACAGTGATTCTGGGCTGGTTGGCCTGGATAGTTTAGGTAGCGACAGGTGCCCCCTAGTTAAGGTAGTGCCAGGAGTCCCCCAGTTCAGGTAGGGACAGAAGCCCCCCAGCTCATTTAGTGACAGGAGCCCCCCAGTGTATGTAGTGACAGGAGGCCCCAGTTTAGGTAGTGACAGGCACCCCTCAGTTAGGTAGTGAGTAACAGGGACCCCAAGTTAGGTAGTGAGTGACAGGGACCCCCAGTTAGGTAGTGAGTGACAGCAGGGACCCCCAGTTAGATAGTGAGTGACAGCAGGGACCCCCAGTTAGGTAGTGAGTGACAGCAGGGACCCCCAGTTAGATAGTGAGTGACAGCAGGGACCCCCAGTTAGATAGTGACAGCAGGGACCCCCAGTTAGTGAGTGACAGCAGGGACCACCAGTTAGGTAGTGAGTGACAGCAGGGACCCCCAGTTAGATAGTGAGTGACAGCAGGGACCCCTGTTTAGGTAGTGAGTGACAGCAGGGACCCCCAGTTAGATAGTGACAGCAGGGACCCCCAGTTAAGTAGTGAGTGACAGCAGGGACCCCCGTTAGGTAGTGAGTGACAGGCATCCCCAGGTTAGGTAGTAAGTGACAGGGACTCCCAGGTTAGGTAGTGAGTGACAGGCGCCCCCAGGTTAGGTAGTGAGTGACAGGCGCCCCCCCCCCCCGTGAGGTAGTGAGTGACAGGGCCACCTGCCTTTAAAATGTAATCGCACGCCCCCTGCCAGGTGTTGCTCCATCCAGTTCTATTTGAGCACTTAGGCAGGGGGCGGCGGATGCCAGACAGGAGGACAGTAAGCCACAAAGGCTGTCAGACGGACGCCGACCGGGAGCCCAAATGAAGCGCGTGCAGGGGGCGGAGTTACCACGCTCGCTCGCTCCAGCCCCCTGTGGCTGCCTCCACACTGTCCCACACCGGCACGCCCCCTGCCAGGTGATGTTCAGCAACAGCAGCGCTTGTGATTGGGCAGGGGGCGGTGCAGGAGAGAACTGAGCCAGTCAGCACCACCCACAACATGGCGGCCGCCGTATCGAGCGAACGGCGGCTGCATTTAACAATAGATTCGGGGCACCCATGTAGGGCACTCCCCTAACTGAGATCCGTGGCACCCTGAGGCATATTGGGGGCACGTGGACCAGGCGCTAGCGACGCGCCTGGTCCCCACACTTGGCACAGTTGGTCACTTGGTGACCAAGGTTACAAATCCAGGAAAAGTGGGTGGAACATTAAACAGCCAATCAAATTTCAGCCATTCATTTTAAATAGTAAAATGTAAACTGCAGCCATTCTTACACTGTTAATCGCAGGGTTTTCATGATAGTACAATGGCCTAGCCTTCCCAGATCTCACCACCCACTGTAGCCCCCAAATAACACAAAGACACCTGATTGGATTTTATAGGCCATAGCAGCCCGTTTATTTAACAAACTGAACACAAATTCAGAGAGCTGAGGTAAGGGGTCCGACCTTTTCACCATCACGTAGAAAAGTCCATGATAACTGGCAAGCAGCCTGTAACCGGCCCCCGCCGCGGTCACCGGCTCGGGGACAGCTGCTCTGCCCATCGAATCCCTCTCACTTGCTGAGAAACATAACTGGGTGATTTTGCACCTGAGGCAAATCCCCTAAAACCAAGAACTTTCGGAGCCCTTACCCCTCCTGCTGCAATGACGAAAAGTAACAACACCTGCAAGGAAAAAACACAACTTATCTACACTACCCAAGAGGGAGGGAGGGAGGGAGCTTTCTTCCTATCGCCTGACTGAATAACTCCACCCCCCACCCGCCTCTTCTCCCTAGCACCCCTAATGCTCCTCCTTTACGAAATCCCACCTCCTCCTTCTAACCTTAACCCTTTTCTTCCCATGCAGGCCACACTATCATGTGTAGGCCCTTCAGACTGCGTTGCACTACGCTTACAGGCCTTTTCTTGATAGTACAATGGCCTAGCCTTCCCAGATCTCACCACCCACTGTAGCCCCCAAATAACACAAAGACACCTGATTGGATTTTATAGGCCATAGCAGCCCGTTTATTTAACAAACTGAACACAAATTCAGAGAGCTGAGGTAAGGGGTCCGACCTTTTCACCATCACGTAGAAAAGTCCATGATAACTGGCAAGCAGCCTGTAACCGGCCCCCGCCGCGGTCACCGGCTCGGGGACAGCTGCTCTGCCCATCGAATCCCTCTCACTTGCTGAGAAACATAACTGGGTGATTTTGCACCTGAGGCAAATCCCCTAAAACCAAGAACTTTCGGAGCCCTTACCCCTCCAACACGAACCGGCGTGAATCCTCACGCCAGAGAGGCCCACACTCTCAGCGCCCTCTGAATACCTTCTTCTATCCCCAACGCCCACAAATCTGTCCCGATTTCGTTCAAGTGAACTCCATCCCTGCTAAGCAGTAAATGAAGATCACTCTCGAGCTCAACGTGCCTAACCGCTACACCCCCATTACGGATCACAAAACTAGCCACCTCTTTATTCAATTTTACTCTGGCCTTATTAACTTTCTGCACCGACCTTGCCAGTCTCCACGAAGACCTAGCTATCACGTCCGACCACACTACAACTGTGGCCCGGAAACTCCCTCCTGAGTCTTAAAAAATCGAACTTAATGTCCCGTATGATACACCTGGTGGATTTTGATGCAATATCATTGCCCCCAACGTGCAGAACAAGCACGTCTGGGGCCCTGTCCCACTCAGTATACCTACGGACTTCGGGCAAAACCCGTGCCCATAGCATGCCAGGAAAACCTAGCCAACGGATCCGGACCTCCTGCCACGGAAATCCCAACTGACGCCCTTCCGGGCGAACCGCAGCTCTCCTCGCTCCCCTTGTGACATAGGAGTGTCCAAAGATCCACACAAGAGCCGGTCTTCCTGCAAGACAACAAAACAAAGAAAACAAAGGGAACACAAGAACAAACCACCTACTTCCCCTAATGATATTCACTAAATCAAATGCAACCTGACATAAGACTTATATCTCAATGAGTCCCATCTGCCTATCCGTTTTACTATTTCCTCGCTAAGGCCCCAGCGCGAAGCCTCTGTCGCTGCGCCAATGCGAAAGGAATGAGGGGCAAATTCGCTGGAAGGAAAACCGGCCCTCTCGAGACATTTGCGAAATACGGAGGAAAACTGGAACCGTGTAAGCGGCAGACCATCAGTGTGCGCCAGAAAAACTGGTGCCGTACCAGGCCTGATTGCCAAAAAACGCAATACATTCTCTCTCGGGCAAAGTAAACCCCCAATTTGAAAAAGTGTAATGACCGTCCCCTTTCCCGAACGGTCTGTTTTTGATCTACGCAGAATAACTGACACCGCTCCTTCCTGAACCGTGACGTCTCCAGCGAGGATGCCCCCCATTTCTAATTTTGACCTGCTAACCAACTCCCCCACCCGGAATGCACCGAAGAATGCTAACACAAAAGCCGTGCTAAAAAGCACCACCTCATTCTGACAATAACATACTTCCTGCAGCGCCAGAACCACCTTTTGTAAGATTTCGAACGAGACCGGGCGCCTAGAATCCCTCCTTATGGATCCCGCCCGAAAACCTTTCATCGCCTGCACCACCCTAAAATCCTTTGTCACATCTCTGAGATTTCTAGACTTAAACAGGAAGGCCAATGCCGCCAACTTCTTAGACATGGCCGCAGCTGACATGCCCTCCGCAAAATTCCTTCCCACAAAGTATAGGAGCAGGCACGACCGATCCTCATCCGTCGAGCAGTCGCCCACCTGAGCCGTCAAAACGTCCCACGCTTTCCACACAGGCGCGTACGCTGCCCATGACGACTCCGATAGAGACCTCCGAATCAGCTGTGAAATCACCTGAAAGGAATCATCCACATCATCTCTGGACAGGGAACCCCACTCTCTTCCGCTGTAGGAGCTGCCGCCCGGAACCTGTCCCACTGGAAGCGAGAGAGGGCATCAGCAATGATGTTGTCGACCCCAGGCAAATGCACCGCAAAGATGCAGATATTAAATCGCAGACACAACAGAACCAAATGCCTCATTACTCGAATCACTGGCGGTGAAGAAGCCGAAAATCTATTCACGGCTAATACCACCCCCAAATTATCACAATTAAAACGTATGCGTCTGTTGGCCAAACGCTGCCCCCATAACTGAATCGCTACAACAATCGGGAACAACTCGAGCAACACCATGTTTACCGTAAAGCCGGCCTCAACCCATGACGAATCCCAAGGGGCCGCGCACCACTCACCTGCCATAAAGATTCCGAAGCCATGAGACCCTGAAGCGTCCGTGAACAACTCAATGTCAAAATTACTCACCTCCTCCGCCATCCAAAATGATCTCCCATTGAATTCCTGCAAAAAGGTGACCCATACCTTTAAATCCTCTCTCATTTCCGCAGTCAGCCGAATGCGATGATGAGGTGACGAAGCTCCCGCCGTAGCGCTCGATAACCGCCTGCAAAAGATGCGCCCCATGGGCATGATTCTGCAGGCAAAGTTCAACTTCCCGAGCAGAGACTGAAGATCCCTCAGAGTGGTCTTACGTCTTAACACTATTGCCTGGATGGTGACCTGAAGGTCCCTGACCTTATCCAATGGCAAACTGCACTCCATGGCCACCGTATCAATCTGAACCCCCAAGAATTTCAACGACGTTGTGGGACCCTCCGTTTTTTCGAGCGCGAGGGGAATCCCAAACTTCTCACAAACCTGGTACATAGCTGCTAAAGAGGACGCACACTCGTCCGAGCCCGCCGTCCCCATAAACAAAAAGTCGTCCAAATAATGAATAACCGAGCTGACCCCTGCTACTTCTTTTACCACCCATTCAATAAAACTGCTGAATTTTTCGAAAAAAGAACATGAGATTGCACAACCCATGGGAAGGCAAAGATCAACAAAATACTTACCTTCCCAAAAAATACCTAACAGCCTAAAACTAGATGGGTGTACTGGCAACAAACGGAAGGCTGCCTCTATGTCCGTCTTGGCTAAAAGGGAACCCTGACCCAACCTCCTCACCCATCTGAGCGCTACGTCAAACGACGTATACACCACAGACGTGTCCTGTTCCGCTAAGCCGTCGTTGACCGACAACCCTTTTGGAAAGGACAGGTGATGTATGAGGCGGAAAGCACCTGGCTCCCTCTTAGGGACCAACCCCAACGGTGAAACGATTAAACCTTCCAGAGGGCAACAATCAAATGGTCCTGCCACACGATCAGCCGCAATCTCCTTATTCAACTTAGATGACACCACATCAGGCAACGCACATGCTGATTTTAAATTCCTATGAGAGTCTCCGGCCCGCGATGCGCATCGACTAGGTATAACAAAACCGTCTGTGAACCCTAGCCGTAAAAATTTTGCATCCTCTGTACGCGGATACTTACAAAGAAACGGTTCCATCTCTTGAACTCTCACCGGCGTCTTCCCTATTATTTCCAGCCTCCGTCGTTCTCCCTTTTTTTTGCTTATAACACCTGGACCCCGGGTGTGACCCACCGCAGCCTGAGCACTCGTGTTTAAAACGACACGAGGAACCAAATCTGCATGTGGCATCGTTAAATTGCCAACACAGACCTTTCGTTTTGCTGCCTGATTTTCCAGTGGAACCTGCACCCTCGTGCCCTCGAAAGGACTGCGGACTGGTGGATGGGATCATCAGACTCATCCACAACTCTATGTCCTTATGGTTCCAACACACTGACGAGCGAACCGCTTTTCTCTGCCTAAATGCCTCATCATACTTGAGCCAAGCATCACCGCCATACCTCCTATAGGCCTCGCCTATCGCGTTCTGATAACAGAAAAGGGCGGAACAACACTCTGGGTTTTTCTCGCCAATCACACATGCCAGAATTTCAAAAGCCTGCAGCCAATTCTGGAAAGTGCGCGGTATCAAGCGATACCTGCGCCGTTCTTCCTCCTCTTTTTTGGATTCTGTAGTTTTTACTTTATCTAGATTAAACTTGGCCAAGTGTAAAAGAGAAAAAATCTCTACAAACTCCCCTTTCCATATTTTTTCACGAACTTCGGCTTTTAAATGTACTCCAAGCGGGCCGCTAAGGCACACATACATTTCTGACTTAGCTGCGTCCGCCAACCTAATCACTTCTGTTTCCGCCGATTTCTCAACCTCCCCTTCATTAGTTTGTACAGACACCTCAGCGCTCCCAGACGCCACAGAGGGCAATGTCGCCGGGGCCTGCACATGCTGCGCATCTGAACTTGCTGCTCCTGTAGTTAAAATTGCCAGCCCTGGCCGCTGCGCAACCATAACTGGGCTATCCCTACTACCTCCTGGCGGCTGTGTTTCCGGTTGAATCGCCCCCCAGGTAACAGCAGGAGCCTGCAGCTGCGACTGTCCCCCCCAAGCCCCAACTGGTGAACCCAGCGCCGCTGGAGGCCCACCCAGCAAGCTCCTCATGCCTGCCATGAATGTCTCCAGTGCAGGGAGCATCGCTGCCTGAGCACTCAACAACCCCCCACTAGTCTGCATCGTCCCTGACTGTGACCCCATCCCCACAACACTTGTCATGCTGGCAAACGGGTTATGAGTAGTGGCCTCACCTGGTGGCGCAGGGGTGTGGACCTGCCCGACCGCTGGTCCGGATCCTGGTGCAGCTCCTGTAGCTCCCGCGATTCCTGGCCCCATGCTGCTGTGTCCTCCGGTAGCCGCGCCCAGCAGGCCAGTCCCATGTCCTGCCTGGCTGCCCGCGTGATGCGCACCGCTGTCCTGCCGATCATTCCCCCTGCTGGTAGCCGCTGCCTCCTCACCCCTTCTGCTGGCCGCTGTGTCACTCCTCGCCGACGTGTGGGCCACCGCCGCACTCTGTGAAGAGGCGGTGCCCGTACTGCTGGAACTACTTCCTCCCCTCTTCTGCTTAGAGGCCTGCGAAGCCTGCTTGGAAGCAGCTGCCGCCCCCGACTTGGCCGATGCTTTCCCCCGTCTGCTGCCACTCGCCGAGCCGCTCTTGGCCTTGGGATTCCTCACGGCTGACCCACCTGCGGAAGACTGCTGTTTTGCAGGGGGCGCCTGAGGATCCCGCACAGGGCTACCGCTCCTCCTCCGCGACCGGGTGGTCGGCTCCGGGCTCAGACGATCGGGAGGTCTGGAAGTCCTCCGACCGCGCTCCTCCTGCTGTCCGCTGGGCCCTGCAGACATGGCCGCCAGCTGAGTCTGGATCCACTCCGGGCCCCTAGATGCAGCCTCCGCACGGATCCGATCCACTAAGGCCTCAATCTCCGACATCCTGCAGCAGGCAAGGTAGGTCCACTCAGCTTTCTTCCTATCGCCTGACTGAATAACTCCACCCCCCACCCGCCTCTTCTCCCTAGCACCCCTAATGCTCCTCCTTTACGAAATCCCACCTCCTCCTTCTAACCTTAACCCTTTTCTTCCCATGCAGGCCACACTATCATGTGTAGGCCCTTCAGACTGCGTTGCACTACGCTTACAGGCCTTTTCTAACTTGCCACACTTAGCCACTGAATGACTGGGATTAATATTCTGAAAAGTGGGTGGAGCTTACAGCAGCCAATCAAAATTCACCTATTGATTTTCAAGGGGAGTTTTTAAACTGCTGCCATTCTTACACTGTTAATGGCAGAGGCTTCAACTTTTCTACAGATGGTCATTGGGTGACTGGGGTTTAAATCCACTAAAGGGGCAGAGCCACAAACAGCCAATCAGATTTCTTTGGTAGATAAACTGCTTCCATTCACACATTTTTTATGCCAGCAACCTGAAAGCTCACAGACTTGGTCATTGAGTGACTGTGTGTCAAGGTTACAAAAAGTGGGTGGAGCCAAAAACTAATTTCAATGGGAAAATATAAACTGCAGCCATTCTTACACTGTTAATGGCAGGGTTTTCAAACTTTGCACTGTTAGTTACTGGGTGACTGGGATTAATATTCAGGGAAGTGGGTGGAGCCTACAATAGCCAATCAAAATTCACCTGTTGATTTTCAAGGGGAATATTTAAATTGCTGCATTTTTAAATGGTTAATAGCAAATGCCTCAAACCTGCTACAGTCGGTCATTGGATGACTGGGGTTCGAATTCTGGAAAGGGGGTGAAGCTACAAAAAGTCAACCAGATTTGTTTAATTTCTTTGGGAATATACAAATGATTGATACAGAGGACCCCAAAGCTCATAAACTTGGTCACTGAGTGACTGCATGTCAAGGTCATAAAAAGTGCGCGGAGCCAACAACTAAATTTTTTTCCATGGGAAAATATAAACTGCAGCCCTTATTACACTGTTAATGGCAGGGTTCTCAAACTTTGCACAGTTGGCCACTGGGTAACTGGGATTAACCATTTCCCGACTGCTCCATGCCGATTGGCATGAATGCGGCGGCAGCCCCAGGACCACTCAACGCCATTTGTCGTGAAGTCCTGGGACGGGGTTTTGCAGGAGATTGCGTGCCCATCTCTGCTTCGATGATGGAGCTCCCCATCAGACTGTTAGACGCGAAACCATTTATTTACAATGCAATCTAAGGCAGCGCTGTACTGGAGACAGCCGTGTTACTCAGCTGTCCCCTACAGAGGATCAGAAGCGATCGGCTGTCATAAGCTGATGCCTATGACAGCCGATTACGGTGATTAGCTGGCGGGGGGAGGTAGGGTAGGGAATTAAAAAAAAATAGAGAAATTTGTTTAAAATAAATAAATACAAAAATACAAAACAAACAAAGTAGCTATCAGAGCCCACCAACAGAAATCTCTGTTGTTGGGCAAAAAAGGGGGGTAATCACTTGCTGGCAAAAACTTTATTACCGCGCATTACCCCAGGTATTTCCAAAGCCTGTTTTCAGCGTTGTGGTGCGATCATCCCATCGTACCGCAACTAAAACGCAAGCTGCTAGTGTGAAATCAGCCTGAGGCTTAACCCTTTCAGTGCCTTCTGCAGAAGTGAAACCAAGTAGAACTTCAGAATTTTGGGGGATTTCCATAAAATGTATTGAAGATTTTTTCTAACCACAAAGGTTATTATGCCATGGGTTATCTTTTACAGCAAAGAGGACATTCTGAGTTTAGTTTCACTTTAAGCGATTTCCTGATCCTTTCCAATTGAGCCACGATTAGGCTAAATATTTACCTCCCACTTCCCATCACACCTCCGCAGATGAGGGGGGCAATGATTATTATAAAGGAAATTCAGAGGTTGTAGTCAGGGAAAGGTTCAGGGGAAGGAGACACTGAGGGTATGAGGTCACAGGAGGAAAGATCAGAAGGGGAGGGCCCAAAGCAGGAGGAGATGGGAAATTATTTAGCACAAGCACAGCAGGCAGCTGCCTAGTGTCTCTCCTGTTGGAGGGGGCACCAAAGGACCGCGTCAAGCAAGCCATTCTTTATGGAATTATTCAGAGCTGCGGGCTACATAATAAATGGGAAGGGATTGTGGCTAAAAAATTCACAGGTGTGCCAGGCCAGTGATGGGTAAATGCCTCTGATTAGAAGAATTGTGAGTGACTAGGGGCCCATGTGCTGTAAAGAAGCGGGTGCTATTGTGCCGTGTCTCAGGTGGCCTGATATTGGATCCGCTTTTCTACAGCCTCACAATGCAAAGCTTCAGTGCTTTCTGATGCAACAGCCCTTGGCTGCCTACGGTTTCAGTTGAAATTCACTCCATTTCACATCTTCTACCTTAAAGAGGAACTCCAGTGAAAATAATTTAATAAAAAAAGTGCTTCATTTTTACAATAATTATGTATAAATGATTTAGTCAGTGTTTGCTCATTGTAAAATCTTTCCTCTCCCAGATTCACATTCTGACATGTATTACATGGTGACATTGTTACTGTGGGCAGGTTATGTAGCTGTTTCTAGCTGCTCTGGCTGTTACAGACAGCTTTAAACAGCCATTTCCTGTCTGTGAACATTGTTACATTGTGGCAGTTTGCCCAGAGTACCGTGGTATTCAGAGCCTCTTGTGGGAGGGGTTTCAGCACAAAATTAGTCACACAGCGCCCCCTGATGGTCTGTTTGTGAAAATCATTCTATTTCTCATGTAAAAGTGGGTATCAGCTACTGATTGGGATAAAGTTCAATTCTTGGTTGGAGTTTCTCTTTAAAGAAAACCTATACTGAAAATGAAAAGTCAAAATAAACATACACAAGTCATACATGCCTCCCGTGCAGTCTACTCCTTAATCTATTTTTCCTCTCCTGCGTCCTGTTTGTCCACTGTGATCAATAGAATTCTCCGTCCTCCATTTTGAAAATGGCTGTTACCCCATAACAGCTTCCTGGTCAGTACACTGTTAAAGGGGTTCTTTCGCGAAAAAAGTAGGCAGTTAAAAAATGTGACAGATGACAGGTTTTGGGCCAGTCCATCTTTTTAAGGGGGATTCTCAGGGCTTTCTTTGTTTTCAACAGCATTTCCTGAACAGCAGTTTAACTGCCAAAATAGCAAGATACCAGCCGGCCTCCCTAATCACTTGCACACTATTATGTCAGTTAGATTTTGCAACTGTTGTTCAGGAAATGCTGTTGAAAACAAAGAAAGCCCTGAGAATCCCCCTTAAAAAGATGGACTGGCCCAAAACCTGTCATCTGTCACATTTTTTAACTGCCTACTTTTTTCGCGAAAGAACTCCTTTAAACTGTAACATTGCCCACTTGAGCCATAGGGAAACATGGACACCTCAGTTCTCCTCTAAGCTGTAACTGACAGCAACTGAAATATAACTGGCAGCAACTGATATATTTCAGTTCTGACAAAATATTGTCAGAACTGGAAGGGATCACTGTAAGAAGAAAATGGTGAGCTTCTGAGAGGAACTGATGGCAAGGTAACTATGTAATGTTCATTTGAAGTTACCTCATGTGTTTATTTTAAATAATTTTACTCAGTACAGGTTCTCTTTAAAGAGAACCTGTACTGAGTAAAAATATTTTAAATAAACACATGAGGTAACTTCAAATCAGCATTACAGTTACCTTGCCGTCAGTTCCTCTCAGAAGCTCACCATTTTCTTCTGACAATGATCCCTTCCCGTTCTGACAACATTTTGTCAGATCTGAAATATATCAGTTGCTGTCAATAAGATATCAGTTGCTGTCAGTTATAGCTGAGAGGAAAACTGATGTACCAGGTAATGTCCATATTTCCCTATGGCTCAAGTGGGCGATGTTACAGTTTAACAGTGTGCTGACCAGAAAGCTGTTATGGGTAATGGCCATTTTCAAAATGCAGGACGGAAAATCCCTTGATCACAGTGGACAAACAGGACGCGGGACAGGAGAAAGACACTGAGGAGTAGACTACATGGAAGGTAAGTATGACTTGTGTATGCTTATTTTGACTTTTCATTTTCAGTTCAGGCTTTCTTTAAAGAGGAACTCCAGTGAACATTTTTACTGTTGGCAGGTGATGTAGCTGCTGCGTGGTTTTTGGCAGTTGGAAACAGCTGTAAACAGCTATTTCCCACAATGCAGCAAGGTTCACAGACAGGAAACTGCCAAAAGTACGTACTTTTCTTGTGGGAGGGGTTCCTTTGTGGGAGGGGTTTCACCACAATATCAGCCATACAGAGCCCCCTGATGATCTGCTTGTGAAAAGGAATAGATTTCTCATGTAAAAGGGGGTAATAGGCTACTAATTGGGCTAAAGTTCAATTCTTGGTTGGAGTTCCTCTTTAAGGTGTCTGAATTTAGCCTATGCCAGTGATCTGCAAACTTGGCTCTCCAGCTGTTAAAGAACTAAAAGTCCCACAATACATTGCAGGAGTCTGACAGCCACAGTCATGACTCATAAAGGCAAATGCATTGTGGGACTTGTAGTTCCTTAACAGCTGGAGAGCCAAGTTTGCAGATCACTGGCCTATGGCATTTAGGAAAGCACCCATTGTATAGTTTTCTATAATTATATTGTGTTAGTAGAAAGGTAGCTTGGTAGGTGTGTACTGAAAACAAAGCACGTTTCTAAGCCACGTGAGTCACTGGACAAGTTTGATCCTGTCTAACGCCAAGATTATATCTGCAGCATTACAAAACATTAAGGGCCCATTTCCACTTGTGCAGTGCAAAATCGTTGCGGAAAATGGGAAAACGAATGCGGATGCGAATTCAAATGCGAATTTTAACGCAAATTCGTGCACGTTTTCGCGTATGTTAGTAAGTATGCAAATTTAACCATGTCTGTGCCTGTGTGCTTTTACATTGATTTTATGCAAAATGTACGCCAATTCGAATGGAAAATTCGCATAGTGAAAACGCATGCAAATTTTCTATTAATTACATTGTATGCGAATCGCACCCCGGCTTGCGGACGGTGTGCGAATTCTGATGGTTCTGCTGGGAAGATTTTTCCTGCACAGAAAAACGATCTGTTTTCCTGACAAGTGGAAACCGGCTAATTAACTTGTATTGTCTATGCGAATCTGTGTGCAGAAAACGCATGCAGTTTCGCGATAGTGGAAACGGACCCTTACTGAATGTAGACAAAGCAATGTCTTCTGCAGCTACACTGAATCATTTTACTGGGTGATGCTGCATTTCAAGTAGTTTTTGGGGTATTTTTTTTAAAGTTGTGAGGAGCGATTGTGGAACTAAAGGAAACCAGAACTGATGAAAGTTGAAAGTTTTATAGATACCTGGGGCTTCCTCCAGCCCCATAAGCTTGGATCGCTCCTACGCCACCGTCCTCTGCTGCCCACAGCTCCGGTATCGGGTCCTGTCGCAGCCAGTCTGACATAAGAGAAGTTTGCTCATTACGTATCTCTCCAGCGCGTACATTTGAAAAAGTCGCGGTCAAATTTAGGCGCGATTTATCGGGAAAAGAAAAATATCGTAATTTAGAAATATCGATAATTTAACGGTATTTGTAATGTAAAATCGATAATTCTGACTATTATTATTACAGGTATAAAACTGATGTGAGATGAAAACGAAAATATAATAACGTTAAATATCGTAATGTAATTCAAGAACACAGCTTAACCCAACCCTACTCTCACACAGAACCCTCCCTTGGTGGTGCCTTACCCTAACCACCCCCCTGGTGGTGCCTAACACTAACCCCCCATGGTGGTGGCTAACCCTAAATGTACCTAACCCTACTCTGCCACAGAACCCTCCCTGTACCTATGCCTAACCCTAACCACCCCCCTGGTAGTGCCTAACCCTAACCACCCCCCTGGTGGTGCCTAACCCTAACCACCCCCCCTGGTGGTGCCTAACCCTAAAACTCCCCTGGTGGTGCCTAACCCTAACCACCCCCCTGGTGGTGTCTAACCCTAAATTATCGTAAATACTTTATATATTATCGTAAATAGAAATGTCAAATATCGGTATTACATCTGTACAGTGAATGTTATATTTTCGTAATTACAAAATTATATGTATTTGGACAGAATTTGCTTACATTCCATCATTAAACATGTTCATTTACTGTTATTACACCAAAAGACTTTTTAAGTTATCGTTATGACTGACATCGTTTTTCGTTATTTAGCGTTATGATATTCGTTCTGATATATTATCATGAACTTTAAATTACCGATATTACCGATTCCACAACACAATTAGGAATATTACCGAGTTTACTTTATCGATTTACGTAAAATATCGATTTTAGGCACTTGCGCCCAAACATATGCAAAATTGAGTGTAAATTTACAAAAAAAACGATAATTAACATTAGAAATATAGCCGCGCCCAAATCTATTAGCGCTATTTTTAGCTGATCCGTCCGAGTTGACTCTGCACTCTCTGAATGGCCTAAAGCTTTGAGTTCTGTGATTGGGCTAAGATAGCCGAGTTGTGGTTTTAGACCTCCAGTGGAATATGTCACATGATCCTGCTGCCGCACTTCTCTCCTAGTCTGTCTCGGGTAGTCTGGCCACTCTAGGCTCTGGTAATCCACAGACACCATCCTTCATATATCAGGACCCTCATCTGCAGGCTACAGCCACCACACATCCTTCCACTGTACAAGCACCGCCGTCATCCTTCCTGGTTATGGCATCTTACCTCCGCACTTCCTGGTTACTGTTTCCCTGGTACTATGTGACCTGACAGCCAGCCACGTGTGCTACACATTACACCGGGGTCACACATGATGTGCAGCACACGTGTGCCTTCAGGTC
Source organism: Hyperolius riggenbachi (assembly GCF_040937935.1). NCBI lineage: Eukaryota > Metazoa > Chordata > Amphibia > Anura > Hyperoliidae > Hyperolius > Hyperolius riggenbachi. Next base: position 562,823,974 of record NC_090647.1, read on the forward strand.
ATACAGTAAAAAGAGAACTGTAACCAGGGAGTGCAGAGGAAAGACACCGTAACCAGGAAGGACGATGGCAGCGCGTGTACTGTGGAAGGATGTGTGGCAGGTGCAGCCTGCAGACAGAGACTGTGGGGAAGAAAAGCGTGGCTGCTGGGGTCCTGATGTATGAAGGACAGCACAGCCAATAGGACAATTTAGTTTCGTGGACAGTAAAACTCAGCTTCACTTATAGCTCACTCATCCCTAGTAGTCCAAAATTCTGAGATAATTGAGGAACATAAGAAGAAATGACATCATTTCTGGACAGTGAGTCAAGGCATGAATAACAGATCTGACTAAGGGGGAGTTCCAGAGCTCGATATAGGGGAAGTTGGTTTTACTTCACAACTTTGCCTATTCAAATTGAGAAACCAATAACAGTCTTAAAAATAGGCCAACCCTCTAAATACCATACAAGATTAAAATTGAAAATAAAAATGGGGGTTTAAAGGCTAGGTATCAATAAGCGGTAGAACAAAAAAAAAATCACTTTTAGGTCTCTTGCACACTGCATGCGATTCAGATTTATTTTTTATGCGATCCAATTTTTGATTCCAATGAAAAAAAAAAAGTACTTCATGCTGCTACATTTTTTTAATCAGAATCAAGAATCGGATCGTATAAAAAATCGTAATTGCATGAAGCGTGTAAGAGGCCTTAGTGCTTTTGAAAATAAAGAAAATCCTGAGAAACCCCTATGAGGAGATGGACTAATCAATAACCTGTCGGTTCTGTCAGATCTCTTCTACCAACTGTTAGAGATGGGCCGAACTGTTCTGCCGGCGAATAGTTTGTGGCGAACAAGGGGTGTTTGTGTTCGCCCCCTCAGGCGAATACATGTGGTGTTCAATTCGCCCCTTATTCATTATAATGGAGCCAAACTTTGACCCCTCACCCCAGAGTCAGCAGACACATGGCAGCCAATCAAGTATCCCTCCCACCTTGACCGCCCCTCACCTATCAGAAAGCCAGCAGCACAGAAGCCATTTTGCAGTCTGTGTTTGGCTTCTGAGCTAGACAGATGAGGGACAGTGTGCTGCTGACAGGGAGAGAGTTAGGCCTGTGTTCTGTGTCCTCAGTGCAGATTCTTGCTACTATTACATTGTCCTGAACAGCTAAGCCCTTCTACATTGTTTTTCTTGCTATTGTATTGCTCTTCTGTGGCCAGTTCACAAGTTAGCTGTTGGAGACAGGTCAGCTGGTCCTAGTAGTGCACCTGCCATAACCCAATAATCCTTCATACCACTACTGGCATCTAGTATCCACCAATGCCCCCTTTATAAAGCCTCAGTGCCGCTGAGAGGAGGTGTCAACTAGTAAAAACAAAGATATGCTAACCTGACATAATCGTTAAGTCTTTGCAGTTGTTTGCAGACTGCGGTGCATCAAACACTGCGTTCCGTCTGTCAGTTTGAAGCGGACGTAACCACTACACTACCTGATGGACGACGTGTACACACGCCGGACAGTTTAAAGCACTTTATTCCACCAATTTAGGAATGTATTGTGATTTCTCTTTAGAGATGAAAACCAGACTCTGCGTCAGCTATGTAATTTTTGATGGGACTTATGCCATAAATCCCCCTCAGGCATGCCCCTATCCAGGTTGTTGGCCCCTTGAAACAACTTTTCCTTCACTTTTGTGTCCAAAAACAGTCCCTGTAGGTTTTAGAATTCTATCTTTTAGTGGCTATCTGCGGATGGCTGACGAGACGCTCCCCTGCTATACACGTGGATGAGAGCTTGGTGTCCGTCCTGGGCTGCTGAGACTGGGTACCTGGTCGTTGCGGGACGCCACAACATTGCTGTTCACTCACTTCGAAGAGAAGGTAAAGGCATGTGCTGCCGTTGGGCGGAAATCAGAAGATAAAGCCCCACAGCTAGTGATTGTGAATGCCGCACTGAGGTCGGGCAAGGCTGGTGTTGTTCCTATAGCTGCCTGCTTACTATAGAGGTGGACTTTGTGAAGTAGGACGGTGTTTGAGAGAATGGACACTGACCATTGATAAAGTAGCAATTGTTGCTTAAATTGACCTGCTGGCAATAGTGGTATTTGAAGAGTCGGATTAGTGGGCCCAGAGTACTTGGACATTTGGATGCTATCTCACAGTATCTATACAGATGCAGTCTGAAGAGATTGGCCGATCCTGATTGTATATGTGTGGTTTAACTGGTTGTGTGTGTGAGCTCAGGAGCGCTCCTGTTTGGATAGCCTATGCAGTTTTTTATGGGGGGGGGGGGGGGGGTTGGGATTGGGGAATCCAGTTGGTTCTGGGAATGTTTAAACTGATCGAAATAAAGTTTTGTATTTTTATAGTTCATTGAGTAGCGGTCACTCCTTTTGTGCTCTAACTATTGTTTTTGTTGACCAGCCTTCCCCATGGTTGGGTGAACTAATTTATCAAAGGACTTGTGCACCGTATTCATATAATCGTTGTACATTTTTAGCTATCATCTTTAATGAAATTTTACAAAGTTTGTTTTGATTTGTAGTTGTTGACTCTCCTCTGATTCAGATTTGCACATTTTTCTCAGCGTTTGACACTCCGAATACCGTTATTGTAGAAGTTTGCAGATTGCTCCTTACTCCACTCTTTCACTTCAAGAATGACGTTTTTCATTTCTGGGAACAAGAAAGTCAGTTGGTGCAAGAAAGATCTGGAGAATCAGGCGGATGCAGCAAGATCTCACAGCCACATGCCCTTGCCCTGTCACTTGCAGCTTGAGTAGCTGGTGTCATTGCGCTGCAAGCCTCAGGCTTTCCACCTCACACTATAGTCACCGCTGGCACAATCTGCAAAAGAAACAAAAGGTTACAATGAGCTGATATTCTTAACATCTTGCCCTTACGATTACACCCCCCCCCCCCCCCCCCCCCCATCAATACTCTTATGCTGTACTATTATGTAACTAGCAAACCTAAGCCTATTTAAAAATGGGCTTTAAGTTTGTGTTTCTCACCACGCGCGCCCGTCACCCACTGACGCGCGCTCACCCACCGCACACCCAGCCGCCTGCTCACATGCCGCACACCACCTCACACGCCGCCCACTCGGCTCCCTGGCCCCGTCCCCATCCTCCTGTCTCTGTGAGGCTCGGTCCGTGCTGCGCACATGCGCAGTAGCAAAAAGCATGGACCCAGCAACACAGGGACAGCGTGACGCAGGGACACAGGCGTTTTATTATAGAGGATATGATATGTTTACGCCTTGGCAGTTACTGATCTGTATCAATCAGTCTCCGGTTGTTGTCCAAGGCAGAGAGCTGAGTAGCATGATCATCTAAATCAAAAGAGAAGTTTACCTTCTTAAAACAGAAGGTATTTGTGATTATTCAGATTGGAGTGAGCATATGATGTCTCCCACAATGCATTGCTGCTGAATATATGCAAATTATCACACCTCCAGAGCCGCTGCAATAATGTATTAGCTTGTTAAGTCTCTGGCCCCTTATAATGATTTTAACTTACCTGAGGCTTTTTCCAACCCTCTGAAATCATCCTGTGCCCACAACGCCGTCCTGGTCCCCTGCAGCCAGCAGCAGCCACAAAGCTAGCTGGTCACTGAGAGTCAGCAGCTACTGCACACCCTGATTGTGCGTCCATGACCAGGAACATTCTGCACAGTATGCGGAAATCGCTACTGCACATGAGCAGAATGTTCCACGATTAGGGTATGCGTGGGCCGGGACCGTGTATGCGCTGTAGGCTGTAGCCACTGACTCTCGGTAACCGGCCAAGTTTGCGGGGGTCACTGCTGCTGGCCGGAAGGGACCAGGAGGACGCCGTGGGCACAGGGCGAGTCCGGGGGGCTGGAAGAAGTCCAAGGTAAGTTAAAATCATTTTTATTTTTCCTTGAAGTAGGTCCAGATACCACTGGTACTGAAGTGGTTAAAGGCAACCTACAGGCTTCCATATTTATTTCCTTTTAGGCAATATCGGTTGCATGGAAGTCCTGCTGATCTCTTAGGCTAAAGTAGTGTTTGAATCACACACCTGGACCAAGCATGCAGGTAATCCAGTCGCACTTCAGTCAGAGCACCTGATCTGCTGCATGCTTGCTTGTTCAGGATCTGTGGCTAAAAGTATTGAAGGCAGAGGATTAGCAGGACAGCCAGGCAATATGCATTATTTAAAAGGAAATAAATATGGCAACCTCCATATCCAAAGCCGCTTCTTCTGTCATGAAGCAAAGGGAAACACTTGCATCAGGTGCAGAGATTACAGGGGCAGCATGTTTGCACTGTGTTACACTAACAGCATGTAGACAGAGTAGGAGGAGAAGCGAGAGGAGAGCGAGGTGAAGAGGTCATCATTGGGGGAAAGAAGCTTGTTGTGCAGTGTGAGGAGTCTGACAGTGAGTGAGGATGGGGATGCAGGAGAGCATCATTGGGGAAAAGCAGCTTGTTGTGCTGTGTGAGGAGTCTGACAGTGAGTGAGGATGGGGATGCAGGAGAGCATCATTAGGGAAAAGTAGCTTGTTGTGCTGTGTGAGGAGTGTGACAGTGAGTGAGGAGGGGGAGACAGGAGAGCATCATTGGGAAAAAGTAGCTTGTTGTGCTGTGTGAGGAGTCTGACAGTGAGTGAGGAGGGGGAGACAGGAGAGCATCATTGGGAAAAAGTAGCTTGTTGTGCTGTGTGAGGAGTCTGACAGTGAGTAAGGATGGGGATGCAGGAGAGCATCATTAGGGAAAAGTAGCTTGTTGTGCTGTGTGAGGAGTCTGACAGTGAGTAAGGATGGGGATGCAGGAGAGCATCATTAGGGAAAAGTAGCTTGTTGTGCTGTGTGAGGAGTCTGACAGTGAGTAAGGATGGGGATGCAGGAGAGCATCATTAGGGAAAAGTAGCTTGTTGTGCTGTGTGAGGAGTGTGACAGTGAGTGAGGAGGGGGAGGCAGGAGAGCATCATTGGGGAAAAGCAGTTTGTTGTGCTGTGTGAGGAGTCTGACAGTGAGTGAGGAGGGGGGGGGGGCAGGAGAGCATCATTGGGAAAAAGCAGCTTGTTGTGCTGTGTGAGGTGTCTGACAGTGAGTGAGGAGGGGGAGACAGGAGAGCATCATTGGGAAAAAGTAGCTTGTTGTGCTGTGTGAGGTGTCTGACAGTGAGGAAGGAGAGCATCCGTGTTTTATTCGACACAAGTTGTTGCATACGCTCTCTTGCTGACTGAGAACATTAAATGAAGCAGAGTACATTTTCTGGTGCTGTGCAAGCATTCCAAATAAGGACATCCTCTTGCACACCCTCACAAGATTGCCTCAAATTGCAGCAAAAAGTCTAGAACCCGCCCTGTCTTTATCCCTATCACTTCAAGTTCCCTTTAACTACCTAACGACTGCGTCACGCCAATGGGTGTGAACACGGCGGCAGCCCTAGGACTGCCTAACACCGATTAGCATCAAGACCTGGAGCTGCAATTTACCAGGGAACGCACGCTCGCATGCGTGAGCGTTCCCTGCCGTCATCCTGCAAGCCGCGATTGCAGCTAGTAGACTGTTTTCAACTGAAAGGGGAAATAGATCCCCTTTGTTTACGTTTGTACAGCACTGCGATCTCCTGTAGCGCTGTACAAGGGACACTCGACTGTCCCTCAGAGCGGCTGGGGAATGAAGCCCTCTCATAGGCTAATGCCTATGAGAGGCGGGGAAGAGAGCCGATCGCCATCCTATGGCAATTTCGGACGGCAAAGGTAGGATGGAGAGGGGGGAAAGAGGGAGGGAAAAGCCTTTCTTTTTTTTAAATAAAACCAAAAAACAAAAATCACAGCGATCAGAGACCTCCTAACGAGTGTCCATAGCTCCCAACTGTCCCTCTTTGGGAGCCCTGTCCCTCTTTCCTCCTCATTTGTCCCTCGTTCAGGACTTTGTCCCTCTTTCTATGTAAATATATATATTTCTCTACTAAAAAATGTGTTTGACTCTAAACTTTATTCCCATCCTTTAAAGAGACTCTGAAGCCGCCTTAAAATCATGTTTTTATTTTAAAAACCAAACGCTGCATCCCCACGGCTGAAAACTAAATTAATCACCCCTAACACCCCTGGCAAAATCCACGACTTTCTTGGACGTGGATTTTGCTGCCCCGGGAGGCAGAGCTTTCAGCTGCAGCTCTGCCTCCATGAGCGTCAATCTGCCCATGGATCTCCGCCTCTTCCCCGCCCCTCTCAGTGAAGGAAGACTGAGAGGGGCGGGCGGAGGTGGAGATCTGCCGCAGATCGACACTTGAGAGGCAGAGCTACAGCCCAAAGCTCTGCCTCTCACGGAAGGAGCCCCACAATCTGCCAGTTTGGGGTGATTCATTTAGGTTGGGCAAACATGCTTAAGAGCTTTTTAAAACACAAACATTATTTTAACGAGGCTTTAGAGTCTCTTTAAATTGATACTAATTTTAAAATGTTACTATGAAGAAAAATGAGCCAAGAAAGAAAGGACCAGTGTGGTTTGAATTATAAAACAACTTATTTTTCTTATGAAATCTTTATGGTATAGGTGACTGGGAGTGTGCCGGGGGCGTGGTTAGAGGTGTGGCAGGGGTGTGGCTTAAGTGTCCCTCTTTCTCATCTCAAAAAGTTGAGAGGTATGAGTGTCCGATTAAGGACAAGAAAAGGAGAAAAAAATCATCTGTGTGCTTAATTGCAGGGCTGTGCAGCACGCTGACAAAGCTGCACAGCCCTGTATTGTGAAAAATGGCCTGGTCACAAGGGGGGGTGTAAGTCTGTGGCCCTGAAGTGGTTAATCATCTCTGCACACAGCTTTGTAATCCGAGCTGTGTTATTAGTTTGGCAGCTTTCCCGCCCTCGGCTATACTGAGAGTTGTGTAACTGGTTTTTTTTTAGTCACAAGTTCCTCATTCTGAGAACAGGTCCTGTCCTGTTTTGTATTCCTAGCACTGGTGGGGCATATTTATGCCTTAACAGTTACTGTTCCGTATCAATCAATCTAAGGCCTCGTGCAAACTACGTGCAATTCTGATATTTCATACGATCCGATTTTTGATTCCAATTAAAAAAAAAATACTGCATGCTGCTATGTTTTTTTAATCGGAATTAGAAATCGGATCATATTAAAATACGGAATCGCATGTAGGGCTTGATTCACAAAGCGGTGATAACTCAGTTATCACGCCTAAAAGACTTTAGGCGTGATAAGCGGTGCAAAGCTGAGTTATCACCGATTTGTGCTGCTCTTCGCGCGAAGCTCCCGCGCGCAAAGTTTTGCGCGCGTAGCGCACCGCGCTGCGCGCGCAAAGTCCCATAGGGCTCAATGGACGCTGCGCGCGAAGCACGGCACACTGCGCGCGCAGTGTGGTGCGCTACGCGCGCAAAACTTTGCGCGCGGGAGATCGCGCGAGTTTTTTCTTATCACGCCTAAACTGAGTTTAGGCGTGATAAAGGGCTTTTCACAGGCGTGCAAACACTTTGCACCGCTTTGTGAATCAGGCCCGTAGTTTGCAAGAGGCCTCAGGCTGGTGTCCAAGGCAGAGAGCAAAACAGAAAATTGCCTTCTTAAACTTGAATGCATACAGAACAACACTGTTGTGTTGCAACATTGACACTACTTTAAAACTGACATGTGTTGCCTCGAACAATAAAATCTCATATCGCAAACACATTTCATTGCCATGGTACATAGATGTTGATGTGTTGACAGTGCAGTGCGACGGTATCTGTTGGAATAAGGGCCGGTTCACACTACAACACAAGTGCAACTTCCTTCACGTAACTGCCATTTTGAATCTGCTCCATTCTCGTCGCCACCAATCCGCACTGGTCCCAAAACCAATCTGCTCCTGCTACAAGTATGAAGCTCCCTACTGGATTGTAAAGAAAACCCCAAAACCTGGAGTCTTACCTAACAGGGAGGATTCTCATTGGTCCACCATGAACTAATCAGAATTTTCCCTGTTAAAGAAACCCTGTAACAAAAATGTTCAGCCTTATTTCTTCTATCCTATAAGTTCCTATACCTGTTCTAATGTGGTCTGGCTTACTGTAGCCTTTTTCTAGTTGCACTGTCTCTGTAATATAGCTAATCTTATTTCCTTTGTCGAGTCTTGTCAGCCCAGAGAGGAATGTGCTGTGATAGGGAGAAGTTATGCACACCCCCTCCACGCCCCCTGCAGGCTCTGTGTGTGCAGTGTGTATGAGTCAAAGCCAGCTCTCTGCTCACAGCCAGCCTGTCTGTGACCTTGTGAACAGCTGTGACTGCAGAAAGATCAGTTTAAAGCCCAGACAAGCAGCCAAGGCAACAAGTGGGAGAAATATTACAGCAGTGAAGTCAAGTTTGAGAGGAGCCTCTGCAAACAGGCACCTGTTCTGATGATGTATTTCCTGTTTGGCTGCCATCTTCATTGTTTACAAAAACAATGAATAAAACAGTGATTTTATCACCAAGAAAGCAGCGGGGAGCGGCAAAAATGTCACAGAGGGGGCTAGAAGAAGACAACAAACAGTCTGGTACGTTTACTTATGTAAGATTTTCACAGTACAGATTCTCTTCAAAGCAGGTTTCCCATTGTTTTTTTTTTTTTTTGCAAACCTATAGGGTGCCCAATTCATCTGCTGAGCATTAATCAGCTTCTCCCCTGTAGTGGACCGAACGATGAGCGACAGCGGAACCAAATCCATGGGACAAGCGAGTCCTTGTTTTGCATGCAGCATTCAGCCTAGTGGGAAAGGAACATTGTAACGTTCCCATAGGCTTCTGCTGTGTCTGGTCTGCGGCACAATTGTGATACGGTTGCGGGAAAATGCAGCAGGTCCTGCATGTTGCATTCATGCAGGGCCGGTTCTACCGTAGTAATAATGGAATCTCCAGGCAAAATAAATTGCCTCCCCCTCCCCCCTCCATTACTGGAAGCTAGTACCTTGAGTTATGCTACTAGCATGGCCTGTGGTACTCAAGTAGCGTGACCGTTGCTATGGTAACGCTCATTAGTAACGAGCATCAATGTAGTAACAGTCATGCTACTCGAGTACCGCGGGTCATGCTAATAGCATAACTCGCAGTTGATAATAAGGGTAATATCGCAGTGCATTGTCTCTGCACAACAATATTACTGCCATTTTCTGCATCAACCCCCTTGAGGAGTAACTGTCCTCTGGTCCTGGCTGCAGTTAGCATAAGTTGTGTCACATAGAATGAAATTTAAAGTGGAGCTGAACTCTTGCACAGGACAGAAGGAAATCATAGAGAAATTCACCCTGTGTGTATTTAGCCTGTCATTTGTGTCTAATCACAAGTGGTAATTTGATCGCTCTCGTGTCACCTGACTGCCATGGCAGCTAAGCTCATTTGAAAGCACAGGCTGTAAACAATATGTCTGCTTCCATGAATCAGGAAGTAGAAACTGCAGATTTATTGCAGGATTTGTATCAGCTGTAACAAAGAAATATTTTACTTTAAAGGAAACTAAAGATGATTTAAAAAAATCATACATACCTGAGGCTTCCTCCTGTCCCCTCGGCCTGATTGCTCCCTCAGCACTGTTCTCTGCCTCCTCGATCTTCTGTAAGGGGTCCAGATATTTATGCCAGTCAGGGCTTACTGCGCATGCGTGGCCCAGCCATATGCCCGATCCGCCACGCTCCCGCCCCACTCTCCTGGCGGTGGGATTGAGTCGGGGGAGCGCATGCAGCCACACTGCGCATGTGCTGGCTGGCCGAAGATACCGGGACCCCTTAAGGAAGATTGGGGACGATGATAAGGCAGTGATCAGGCCTGAGGTGGGGGGGGGGCAGGAGGAAGCCCCAGGTGTGTATGAATTTTTTCTTTCTACTTATCTCTGATACACTTTAAAGGTTATTATGCTGTTGCTTATCTTTTAGAGCAGAGAGAGAGTTCTGAGTTCAGGTCCACTTTAAATGAATGTCTTAGATCACCCTTGAGGATTTTTCATAAATGATGGTGAACAGGAGACTAGGCTGCTGTTCACACAATTCTCATTTGCAGACAGCCGTGTTTCTGGATAAACAGAAAGGAACACGTCATGGAAATTAACAGGCTAGCATTCATCATGCAGATCAATCAGATAGAGGTTTCTTTCCGCGTACGTGCTAAACAAAGCATGTAACCCACATCCTCCCCTGTGGCTGCATTCATAATGGTCACATGTATCTCATCAGCCCGCCTCTACTCGGAAAACACTGCACTGCTCAGAACTCTTTCATACAAGCACAGCGGAGGTTGTGGGAAGGCTTAGGGCCTGTTTCCACTACACGCAGATTGGATGCAGAATGGATGCAGAAAAACTGACTCCAATGAATGCCTATGGGAAAATCTGCATCAGAAAAATTGCGTTTAATGGAAACAGGCCCATAGGGATTCATTGGAGTCAGTGTTTCTGCATCCATTCTGCATCCAATCTGCGTGTAGTGGAAACAGGCCCTTAAACGCTTTTAAGCAAAAATTCCGCCTAAATGCCACATGCTTTGGATTCTAGTGTGACAGTGGCGAGGCTGGTTTGTTAGTAATCTGGCAGCAGCATTCTGCACTAATTGCAGGCGACGCAGGTCCTTTTTGGGGAGGCCAGCATAAAGGGCATTGCAGTAGTCCAACCGTGATGTGATAAAGGCGTGAACTAGGGTTGGAAGATCCTCTGGGGGAATCAGATGTTTAATCTTTGCAATGTTCTTAAGATGAAAGTAGGAAGATTTAACTACAGATGAAATTTGGTTTCTGAGACTCAATTCCCCATCGATTAGTACACCAAGGCTGCGCACAAGGTTGGAGCTGTTTATGTCTGAATTCCTAATCCTGATTGGTGTTGCTTTAGGATAGAGCTGTTTTGATGGCGAGCACTGGCTTTGGACAAAAAGGACAGTTTTGTCAGCATTTAGTTTCAACCAGTTATCATTCATCCATGCCTGTAGCTCAGCTAAGCAAGAGTTTATTTTTGGAGTAGGGTCTGTTCCACCAGGTTTGAAGGACAGGTATAGCTGTGTGTCATCGGCGTAGCAGTGGTACGACAGGCCAAAGCAGGAAGCAGTCACGAGAAAAAAATGGTAAAGTGGGCAGCAGTCACCAGAAAATAATTGTAAAGTGGGCAGCAGTCACCAGAAAATAATCATAAAGTGGACATTTTACCAGAAAATAATCGTAATGTGGGCAGCAGTCACCAGAAAATAATCGTGATGTGGGCAGCAGTCACCAGAAAATAATCGTGATGTGGGCAGCAGTCACCAGAAAATAATCATAAAGTGGGCAGCAGTCACCACAAAATAATCGTAAAGCAGGCAGAAGTCACAAGAAAATAATCGTACAGCGGGCAGCAGTCACCAGAAAATAATCGTAAAGTGGGCAGCAGTCACCAGAAAATAATCATAAAGTGGGCATTTCACCAGAAAATAATCGTAACGTGGGCAGCAGTCACCAGAAAATAATCGTAATGTGGGCAGCAGATACCAGAAAATATCGTAATGTGGGCAGCAGTCACCAGAAAATAATCGTAATGTGGGCAGCAGTCACCAGAAAATAATCGTAATGTGGGCAGCAGTCACCAGAAAATAATCGTAATGTGGGCAGCAGCCACCAGAAAATAATCGTAATGTGGGCAGCAGCCACCAGAAAATAATCGTAATGTGGGCAGCAGTCAAAAGAAAACAATGCACCTGTAAAATAAATAATTTACTCACCTGACAGAGGTCTCCTATCCCGGCTTACTTTTGTCACTGTTATTACTAGAGATGTAGCGAATGGTTCGCCTGCGAACGGTTCCAGGCGAACTTTGGGGGTTCGCGTTCGCCTACACCATGCGAACTTTTGCGGAAGTTCGATTCGCCCCATAATGCACTATGAGGGTCAACTTTGACCCTCTGCATCACAGTCAGCAGGCACATTGTAGCCATTCAGGCTACACTAAGCCCTGGAGCCCCACCCCCCCTTATATAAGGCAGGCTCGCTGGCTATGACACTCACTGGCATGGGCGTCCGCAGAAAATTTTCCGGGGGGGGGCAAAGAAAAAAAGAAGCTAGCGCCACGCCGAAAAATGGGCGTGACCATAGACTATCCTGTGGGCGTGGTCTCGGGAGGAGCCAAATTTACATGAACTTAGCAATGGTGGGACATTAGGCTAGGAGTATGTAGGGATTAGATTGTGAGCACCTCTGACAAGGTTCAGTAATATGACTATGAACTTTAAGGTGCTGTAGAATTGGTCAGTGCTATATAAATACACAATAAGGTAGGACATTAGACTAAATATGGTAGGATTAGATTGTTAGCTCCTCTTGAGTATGTACTCTGTAAAGTGCTGCAGAAGATGTCAGTGCTAAATAGAGTACATAGTCAAGAGGCGCTAACTATCTAATCCTACCATATTCAGTCTAATTAAGCAATCATACTGCGGCAGTGTGTCACCATTAAGCAATCGTACTGCGGCAGTGTGTCACCATTAAGCAATCGTACTGCAGCAGTGTGTCACCATTAAGCAATCGTACTGCAGCAGTGTGTCACCATTAAGCAATCATTGTGCAGCAGTGTGTCACCATTAAGCAATCGTACTGCGGCAGTGTGTCACCATTAAACAATAATCGTACTGCGGCAGCGTGTCACCATTAAGCAATCGTAGTGAGGCAGTGTGTCACCATTAAGCAATCGTACTGCGGCAGTGTGTCACCATTAAGCAATCATTGTGCAGCAGTGTGTCACCATTAAGCAATCATTGTGCAGCAGTGTGTCACCATTAAGCAATCGTACTGCGGCAGTGTGTCACCATTAAGCAATCATTGTGCAGCAGTGTGTCACCATTAAGCAATCATTGTGCAGCAGTGTGTCACCATTAAGCAATCATTGTGCAGCAGTGTGTCACCATTAAGCAATCGTAGTGAGGCAGTGTGTCACCATTAAGCAATCGTACTGCGGCAGAGTGTCACCATTAAGCAATCATTGTGCAGCAGTGTGTCACCATTAAGCAATCGTACTGCAGCAGTGTGTCACCATTAAGCAATCGTACTGCGGCAGTGTGTCACCATTAAGCAATCGTACTGCAGCAGTGTGTTACCATTAAGCAATCGTACTGCAGCAGTGTGTCACCATTAAGCAATCATTGTGCAGCAGTGTGTCACCATTAAGCAATCATTGTGCAGCAGTGTGTCACCATTAGGCAATCATTGTGCAGCAGTGTGTCACCATTAAGCAATCATTGTGCAGCAGTGTGTCACCATTAAACAATCCTACTGCGGCAGAGTGTCACCATTAAGCAATCATTGTGCAGCAGTGTGTCACCATTAAGCAATCGTAGTGAGGCAGTGTGTCACCATTAAGCAATCGTACTGCGGCAGTGTGTCACCATTAAGCAATCGTACTGCGGCAGTGTGTCACCATTAAGCAATCATTGTGCAGCAGTGTGTCACCATTAAGCAATCGTACTGCGGCAGTGTGTCACCATTAAGCAATAATCGTACTGCGGCAGCGTGTCACCATTAAGCAATCGTAGTGAGGCAGTGTGTCACCATTAAGCAATCATTGTGCAGCAGTGTGTCACCATTAAGCAATCATTGTGCAGCAGTGTGTCACCATTAAGCAATCGTACTGCAGCAGTGTGTCACCATTAAGCAATCATTGTGCAGCAGTGTGTCACCATTAAGCAATCATTGTGCAGCAGTGTGTCACCATTAAGCAATCGTACTGCGGCAGCGTGTCACCATTAAGCAATCGTACTGCGGCAGAGTGTCACCATTAAGCAATCGTACTGCGGCAGAGTGTCACCATTAAGCAATCGTACTGCGGCAGCGTGTCACCATTAAGCAATCGTACTGCGGCAGCGTGTCACCATTAAGCAATCGTACTGCGGCAGAGTGTCACCATTAAGCAATCATTGTGCAGCAGTGTGTCACCATTAAGCAATCGTACTGCAGCAGTGTGTCACCATTAAGCAATCATTGTGCAGCAGTGTGTCACCATTAAGCAATCATTGTGCAGCAGTGTGTCACCATTAAGCAATCGTACTGCGGCAGCGTGTCACCACTAAGCAATCGTACTGCGGCAGAGTGTCACCATTAAGCAATCGTACTGCGGCAGAGTGTCACCATTAAGCAATCGTACTGCGGCAGCGTGTCACCATTAAGCAATCGTACTGCGGCAGCGTGTCACCATTAAGCAATCGTACTGCGGCAGAGTGTCACCATTAAGCAATCGTACTGCGGCAGAGTGTCACCATTAAGCAATCGTACTGCGGCAGAGTGTCACCATTAAGCAATCGTACTGCAGCAGTGTGTCACCATTAAGCAATCATTGTGCAGCAGTGTGTCACCATTAAGCAATCATTGTGCAGCAGTGTGTCACCATTAAGCAATCGTACTGCGGCAGCGTGTCACCATTAAGCAATCGTACTGCGGCAGAGTGTCACCATTAAGCAATCGTACTGCGGCAGAGTGTCACCATTAAGCAATCGTACTGCGGCAGCGTGTCACCATTAAGCAATCGTACTGCGGCAGCGTGTCACCATTAAGCAATCGTACTGCGGCAGAGTGTCACCATTAAGCAATCGTACTGCGGCAGAGTGTCACCATTAAGCAATCGTACTGCGGCAGAGTGTCACCATTAAGCAATCGTACTGCGGCAGTGTGTCACCATTAAGCAATCGTACTGCGGCAGTGTGTCACCATTAAGCAATCGTACTGCAGCAGAGTGTCACCATTAAGCAATCGTACTGCGGCAGAGTGTCACCATTAAGCAATCGTACTGCGGCAGTGTGTCACCATTAAGCAATCGTACTGCGGCAATGTGTCACCATTAAGCAATCGTACTGCGGCAGTGTGTCACCATTAAGCAATCGCACTGCGGCAGAGTGTCACCATTAAGCAATCGTACTGCGGCAGAGTGTCACCATTAAGCAATCGTACTGCGGCAGAGTGTCACCATTAAGCAATCGTACTGCGGCAGTGTGTCACCATTAAGCAATCGTACTGCGGCAGCGTGTCACCATTAAGCAATCGTACTGCGGCAGTGTGTCACCATTAAGCAATCGTACTGCGGCAGTGTGTCACCATTAAGCAATCGTACTGCGGCAGAGTGTCACCATTAAGCAATCGTACTGCGGCAGCGTGTCACCATTAAGCAATCGTACTGCGGCAGAGTGTCACCATTAAGCAATCGTACTGCGGCAGAGTGTCACCATTAAGCAATCGTACTGCGGCAGTCTCTCTCACACTTCCAGAAACTGCAACAGACACAACTTGCCAGGTAGGAGAGGGCAATGGTGTGGGCTGGGCTCAGGCCTAGTGGGGTCTGGCACTACCAAATGGTGGGGACAGTGACACTGACTGACACCCCAGTGGGGTGTCACACTATGAGGGTCACTCACACAAATAACAGGCAAAGAAAACCACTCACATAATCTGCCTCAGGAACAGCCTGTCGCTCAGCTCACTCCCCAATGCCAGCATATGTGTGTGCAGCTTGACCAGACCAGCTAAAACTGGATAAGGCTGGTCTGGAAATGTCGAGATCACTGACTGCACCAATGTTAAAATGGGGGAGGGGGGATTCTGGGCAGAACTTACCACAGCAGTAGGTACACCATACACGCAGACAGTTCCACTCTTCTCCGCCCCCCACACACAGTTTGCAGGTGGCCCGACTCATTGTTCAGTCTGCACACAGTCCCTCCTCCCTCAGCTCCCTGGCCATGCCCGCCTCCTTGCTGACATCTTTCTGTGGGCTGGACTCTGGCCGCATGATCCCCCTCCCCGAGAGAGTAATGTTTATGTGTGTGACGGTCAGGACTCACTGCACTGGAGCAGGCAGGAGGAGGAGCAGAGCGGCCAGCCTAGCATCAGATCGTGCTGCGGATGCAGGCGGCTGCTGCTCTGACACCAGGACTTCCTCCTCCAGGCTCCACCATGTGACTCCACGCAGTTGCCATGCCTCCCGTCCCCCGCAATCGGCTATCGCCGATAATCAGCCAGCCGCCAGCCCGGTGCCCAGCTGCAGCCCAGCCTGAGTCAGAGAGGGAGAGAGAGACTCAAGGCAGCGCAGCAGCAGCAGCCGGACTGTCAGCTTGGCGGCTGGCGGCCGTGGCCTCATACTTCCAGGTTCGGCAATCTAGGGGGGGAAAATGCCCTATTTTGCCAGACGTGCGGACGCCCATGCTCACTCGTGTGCCTAGACAGACTAGGGAGAGCTGCTGCAGATTTTTTCTCCTAGGGAAAGATTAGTTAGGCTCTTGGTCTTGGCTTGCTCCTGGCTGATTGTTATTGCTAAAATAGCACCCCTCAACAGCTCTTTTGAGAGCTAATGTTCTCCTGATGTGTTTTTTTTTTTGTGTGTGTTGCTCACTGTCACTGACACTGACATTATACAGCCCTATCTGTTGCAGCTGGACCTTGGTAATTGTTATCACTGTGCCAGCCAGGCCCTGCCTAACTATCTATACTGGGACACCTACCTATGCCTACCTAACTACTGGGGCACCTACTTACCTATACGGGGACACCTACCTACCTACCTATACTAGGGGACCTACCTATGCCTACCTACCTATACTGGGACTCCTACCTATGCCTACCTACCTATACTGGGTCTCCTACCTATGCCTAGCTAACTACTGAGGCACCTACCTATGCCTACCTACCTATACTGGGACTCCTACCTATGCCTAGCTAACTACTGAGGCACCTACCAATGCCTACCTACCTATACTGGGTCTCCTACCTATGCCTTCCTACCTATACTGGGTCTCCTACCTATGCCTACCTACCTATACTGGGACTCCTACCTATGCCTACCTACATATAAGAAGATAATAAGGTCGTTGCTTCATTGTGGACAGACCAAATTTGATCAGCTGGACAGTCACTGTTGTTCTATCATTGAGCTACCACAGCCCGGCGACCATATGGGCTGGAAAACTGCCACGGCCTGCACTCTGGCCATGTTGCGCACCAGTCCAGCACGGCCTTCACTACACAAACAGCTGTTTGCGGTGCGTTACACATTGAGTTTGGTGTGTCTGTGTGAAGCAGTACACTAATTACACTACCTGATTGATGTATACACATGCAAGATGTTTGAAAGCACGTTAGGCCTGCAATTTAGCATTCAATGTGATTTCTGCCCTTAAAACGCTGTTTTGCGTCAAACCCAGATTTTTCCCCGGGACTTTTGGCATCTATCCCACTCCGCCATGCCCCCCTCCAGGTGTTAGACCCCTTGAAACATCTTTTCCATCACTTTTCTGGCCAGCATATTTTTTTCTATTTTTAAAGTTCGCCTCCCCATTGAAGTCTATTGCGGTTTGCAAACTTTTACGCGAACCGAACCTTCCGCGAAGGTTCGCGAACGGGGTTCGCGAACCGAAAATCGGAGGTTCGTGACATCTCTAGTTATTACCAATTCTGTATTTTGTACCAACTCAGTTTTTTATGTCTGTATTATTATGTACCCCATATTCGTTTCTTACTTTGTTCAGCACCACAGAATATGTTGCCACTTTATAAATCAATAATAATCTCAGGTTCTCTTTAAAGGGACTCCGAGCTCACCCAAAAAAAGAAAGTTGTACTCACCAGGGGCTTTTTCCAGCCCAGTGCTGGTCGGGAGGTCCCACGCCGGCGTCCTGGCTCCTCTCCTTCTCCCCGCTCCGGAATGGCTGACAGGCCGCAGCCCGGGCGACACTCGGTAGAGTGTCGGGCTGCAGCTTCCGCGTATGACGCGGCTGACGTCACACGCCGGCCGCCTCGCGTCATCACGGCGGCCGGCGTGAAAGTACTGCGCATGCGCGATTAAAGCGCGCATGCGCAGTACTTTCACGCCGGCCGCCGTGATGACGCGAGGCGGCCGGCGTGTGACGTAATCCGCGTCATACGCGGAAGGAGCAGCCCGACACTCGGGCGAGTGTCGCCCGGGCTGCGGCCTGTCAGCCATTCCGGAGCGGGGAGAAGGAGAGGAGCCAGGACGCCGGCGTGGGACCTCCCGACCAGCACTGGGCTGGAGAAAGCCCCAGGTGAGTACAACTTTCTTTTTTTGGGTGAGCTCGGAGTCACTTTAAAGTGAGTCTGAAGTCTAAATAAAACAAACAAAAAAAAACAGATATCAAAGGAGAGGGAAGGCAAGCCCCCCAACCGTCCCGGATACTGCGCGACTGCCCCAGGTTGGGGAGGCTGTCCTGCGGCACCTCCCCCCCCCCCCCCCCCCCCCCCGGTGTCCCGGCCAGCTGAGCAGACAGAAGGAAAAAATGATCTCACTAGCTTAACTGCAGCTGCTTGTGTCTCTGACTGAGCTGTCTGCACTGAGCAGAGGAAACGTATCTTGTTTAAGTGCAGCATAAACATTTGTAATTTTGTGTGAATCCTGACACCACAGCTTTTCATATAACTCTGTAGTCTGTCATGCAAGAACAACACTGCCTGTGTCACATACCTCAAAAAGCACTTTGCTAATGAATTCTTCCAAATGCAGCTAAAACCTACAAAAAAGTAAGTAAAGCTTTTGCCTCTGATAAGGGAAAAGAGGAGCCCAGTGGGAATAAAAAATGTTAAAAACAAATAAAATGAAGTAAGTGAGGTGGCTTACCTCAATGAAGTCCAATTCATACAAAGAATGAATAATAATATATTTAAAGCACAGGCAATGCGTTTCGTGGGATCCTGCCCACTTCCTCAGGCCAAATAAAAGTGCCTAAAGATGCTGTTAGCCGCATATGGAGCGCCAAATGGGCAAATAAAATGTGTGGATTTTATCCACAGTAGAACATTTTATTTTAAAACTATAATGACCGAAAACTGAGAAATAATGAATTCTTTCCATTTTTTCTTATTATGCCCATTAAAATGCAGTTAGAATAAAATAATTATTAGCAAAAAGTACAAGCCAAAGAAAGCCTAATTAGTGGCAAAAAAAATGTATAGATCATTTCATTGTGATAAGTAGTGATAAAGTTATTGGCAGGTGAATAGATGCAGTGCTGAAAGGTGAACATTGCTCTGGTTTTTAAGGGGAAAAAGCCTTGGAGGCAGGGGCGTCGCTAGCGCTATATATCCGTGGTTAGTGCCCCATATATGACCTTGAGGTGCCACGAATCTCAACCCTGGGGTGCCCAACATGGGGTGCCCCGAACATTAGGTAAGTGCGGCCGCTGATCGCTGAACATGGCGGCCGCCATGTTGTGGGAGGCGCTCACCGCACATTGCCAGCGCTAATAGGCTTACCGGCTTCCAAGTATCCGCCCCCTGTCCAATCAGGAGCGGAGCAGCCGAAGCACCTGACAGGGGGCATTGGATTTAATTGAAAGGCAGGGGGCTGGAGAGAGTAGCTCCGCCCCTTGCACGCGCCACTGTAAAAACAAATTAGCCAGCTGCTGACTCCACGCATGGCGCCATCCTGACTTCAAACTTGCCCGGCTCGGCTGCCATCCGCCAGATCGGTCTCCAGTTCTCCAGAGCCGCCACACCACCGTCCTCAGGTGCCAGTGCCACTCCACATCTCCACCTCAGCTTGGCTTCTTCCTTTGCCTGCCGCTGCCAGATTCGTCCCCCTCTCTCTCTCTTCTCTCTGTCTTTCCTCCCCTCCCTCTTTTCTCTTTCTCTTCTCTCTCTTTTCTTTCTTCTCTCTCTCTCTCTCTCTCTCTCACCCCACCCTCTCTTTCCTCCCTCTCTTTCCTCTTCCCCCTCTTGGCTCTCTCTTCCCTCCTCTCTATCCCCCCTGATTATATCTGCTACTTCCATTATGTACAGAATAAGCAGTTACTCTGTGCCGATAATGACAGAAAACTAGCTGCAGTGTGTGCTGATCTCTGCTACATCCCTTACGTACAGTATAAGTTGTTACTCTGTGCCTGTACTGATAGTAAACTAGTTGCAGTGTGTGCTGACCTCTGCTACATCCAGTATGTGCAGTATAAGCTGTTACTCTGTGCCTGTACTGATAGTAAACTAGTTGCAGTGTATGCTGATCTCTGCTACCTCCAGTATGTACAGTATAAGCTGTTACTCTGTGCCTGTACTGATAGTAAACTAGCTGCAGTGTGTGCTGATCCCTGCTGCCTCCAGTATGTACAGTATAAGTTGTTACTCTGTGCCTGTACTGATAGTAAACTAGCTGCAGTGTGTGCTGGCATCTGCTACCTTTCAGTATGTGCAGTATAAGCTGTTACTGTGTCTGTACTTATAGTAAACTAGCTGCAGTGTATGCTGATCTCTGCTGCCTTCAGTATGTACAGTATAAGCTGTTACTCTGTGCCTGGACTAATAGTAAACTAGCTGCAGTGTGTGCTGACATCTGCTACCTTTCAGTATGTGCAGTATAAGCTGTTACTGTGTCTGTACTTATAGTAAACTAGCTGCAGTGTATGCTGATCTCTGCTGCCTCCAGTATGTACAGTATAAGCTATTACTCTGTGCCTGTACTGATAGTAAACTAGCTGCAGTGTGTGCTGATCTCTGCTACCTCCAGTATGTACAGAATAAGCTGCTACTCTGTGCCTGGACTAATAGTAAACTAGCTCCAGTGTGTGCTGATCTCTGCTACCTCCAGTATGTACAGTATAAGCTGTTATTCTGTGCCTGGACTGATAGTAAACTAGCTGCAGTGTGTGCTGATCTCTGCTGCCTCCAGTATGTACAGAATAAGCTGCTACTCTGTGCCTGGACTAATAGTAAACTAGCTGCAGTGTGTGCTGATCTCTGCTACCTCCAGTATGTACAGTATAAGCTGTTATTCTGTGCCTGGACTGATAGTAAACTAGCTGCAGTGTGTGCTGATCTCTGCTGCCTCCAGTATGTACAGTATAAGCTGTTACTGTATCTCTGTATTGATAGTAAACTCGCTGCAGAGTCTGCTGATCTCTGCCAGCTCCAGTATGTACAGTATAAGCTGTTACTCTGTGCCTGTACTGATAGTAAACTAGCTGCAGTATGTGCTGATCTTTGCTACCTCCAGTATGTACTGTATAAGCTGTTACTCTGTGCCTGTACTGATAGTAAACTAGCTGCAGTGTGTGCTTATCCCTGCTACTTTCAGTATGTAGCTGTAAAGCCTGGTACACACATACAATTTTGATTAGCCAATTTTAGCTCTGTTCATCAAATTCATTGTCTGTTGGCCCACTTACTGCATGGGGGTGGTAAAATTGGTCAGTGATTGACCATTCAAAATTGTATGTGCGTATACATCTTTGATCTATGCCTATACTGATTGTCAATTATTTAAATAAAGGACATGGGGCTCCATCCAATATTTTGATGGGCAGGCCCGTTATCTGTAGCTTACACCGCTGCTAAGTTCATGTAAATTTGGCCCCACCCATGGCCACGCCCACTCACTGTATGACCACGCCCATTTTGCCCCCGATCTCCAAGGACCCTAGGAACGCCCCTGCTTGGAAGTGAAGTGGTTAAGCACATATAGTGCTAATAAATACCAATAGGTAACCTTCAAGATGCCCACTTTCTAGTTCCGACCTCTTTCGGCTCTATGTTGTCATCAGGGGTCACCTGATGACGGCATAGAGACAAAACCGTTCGGAACTAGGGAGTGTTCTGCAAAGGGAAGAGGTGTATCATCTCATCTGGTAGCGCTGAGGCTTGCTTTTTGGAGATTTGACTTTCTATTGTGGAAGGTGCAGCGGAGTTGTCTTTGGAAACACTTTTACTAATTTTCTTCTAAAATGGCAGGTATGTGAATGATATCAGGGCATCCGGGGCAGATGCACTTGTTGTATATCTTGGACAAACAGTAGCGCTGTATGATCAACATCAGAATGCTACCATGCGCTTGTTCTATCTCCAGTGATCCCACACGTGCCTCTTTCACTCCTAAAAGTGCAACTCAGTGCACCAGAAAAAAGGAGATAAGAGATTCTCTCAGTGGAAATTTCCAAAGACACAATTTATTTGAGTAAACAAATTTCCAGAAATACAGCAAATAAAAACTCACATTCAGGAAAGGCGCATGCGCGGCGACGACAAGATGGCCGCTTAGACTCTCGGCTCCGATCTACCCCTCTCCTCTTTTCCGCCGCACTCAGCTCCCACTCCGCCCTCACCGCGCGGCCACATCGGGCATCCATTCAGGAAGCTTCCGAGCACAGATGGCTACGAAAAGCAGCCAGAAAACAGCTCCGCAGGCCGGCTCTATGGACCGATTCGTCCGCCCGCCAACGTCACAAGATGGCGCCGATCGCGCTCCAGACACAGCCCACCTCTCCCATTCCACGCAGCAGGCCTCACCACAGCCAGACCTGGGTCCCACACTCATGGACCAGACGCCGCTTACCGCTGCCACACTGGACATAGCCTTGGATAAACACTACAGAGCCCTCCATGACTCACTCCAACAGGTGATTTTATCCGCAGTGAAAGATCTTAGGAAAGACATCACTAACCTGAGCGAACGTTCTAACGCTCTGGAGGATAGGATGGAAGCTATCTCCCTTAAGCAGCAAGACATGGAAGACGAACAACGCCTTATCCAAACTGACCTTAAGGCAATCAGGGCTGCGCAAGAAGATTTTGAAAACCGAGAGAGGCGACAAAACATACGCATCAAAGGTATGTCCATGGCTATTACTGCTGACAAGCTTCTCCCACACTTGCTAGAACTATATAAGTCACTTGTACCTGATCTCACAGACGAAATGTGGCGAATGGACAGGGCTCACCGCTCACTAGGTGGACGAAGACCCACAGCTCAGCGCCCTAAAGATGTCATAGTGTGACTCCACTACTATGAGGCAAAAGAAGCTCTCTTAAAAGCCATACAAAACACCTCCACAGTTTCTTTTAAGGGTGACGAACTCTCAATTTACAATGACCTTTCACTCATTACTCTGGCCAAGAGAAGAGCTTTCAGGCCGATCACCCAACTTCTAAGAGATGCAAAAATCCAGTACCAATGGGGTTTCCCCTTTCGCTTATCTGTGAATAAAAATGGCGCACGCTTCACAGTATCAGATCTAGACGACGCGCCAATGTTCCTCAAGCAACTGGGCCTCCGACTTCCTCCACCACACAACACTCAACAGAGCTTAACCCTCTCCCCGAGTTCACCCCCAAGAAAGATACGACATCTGGCTGAGCGATTTAGAGGCCCTCTAAGAAGTCTTACCTATCCGGATACATCCGAGGACATGGAAGCTTTACCTACTTGAACTTTCTGCCTCTATTGCGGAACTCCATGCATCCTTACTTCTAAAGATTCAGCTTGTTCCTGACCCAGGCTTCACGCAAATATACCTATATCTATATTTGTATATCTAATCTAAGCTTCATTATGTTATTTCCCCTTTCAGGTTGATTGGCTGAGTGACTGATCCGATACCACTGATTATCGGTCGGCCCGGTGGGTTAATGGGGTCCTTGTGTACTTTTGGGGTCTGGTAAATTACTGGCACCCGAGGCGCAGAGGGAACCAGATTGCTATATTCTTGATCCGTTAGTAAACCTTCATCCAGTCCCCCCTTAACAATTGTATAAGTTGTTTTATGTATTCTATAGTTGGATTTCCTGATAGTTTCTTATACGTATTTGGATCCAGGACAATTCTATCCAGTTCTGTAAAGTACTGTTCCTTACTAAGTACCACCACCCCTCCCCCCTTATCAGCCAGATGAATCACAAGGTTCTTAGTTTCCAACATGTCCTTTATTTGTTTCTTATATCTCCCCACCCTCTGTTCTGGCAGGTTCTCTACTTCCGTAGTAACTAATCTTTTAAAAACTTCAATACTGTTTTGGCTACTGCCTGCTTGAGGATTAAACGTAGAGTTATTCCTTAACGTTGTATGTTGGTACTGTGATACCGTATTAGCTCTTTGATTGGGACCTTCCTTATCTAAAAAGTAACGTCTGATATTGATCTTTCTCACAAACTTGTTAATATCTATATAGGTACTAAATTTGTTTATGTTTCTTGGTGGGGCAAACTTAAGACCCTTATCCAAAACTCGCATCTCACCTCTAGTCAACTCTACCCCACTTAAATTGAAAATGCCGTCCCCAACTAATTCCTTAGCCTTCTGTTTTCTGTATCCTGCTCTGCATCCCCTTCTGCTCTTCTTTTTATTTGTCGGCCTGGTGTAAACGGGAGCATGTCTAGGTCTCCTCTTCTGTCCTCCCCATATTGGCGATGATGGCCCCTCCCTAAAAAATTACTATTACTTTCATAACCCATGGGGGGTTCATCCTCGAATGTTTGGAACCTATTAGAAGTGGGCACCCTGTATTGTATTCTCGGTGGAGCTCTCCTTGGGGTTGCTCCCTCCGTGTAGCCCCCTCTTGGTGGTGTGTAGCCACCATACACATAACCATGCTTAGTCTCCTCCCTACTATCCCCATGTGCCCCCCATCTTCCGTGGTACCCCCTCCCCCGGGGTCTGAAATATCCTGTCCTAGGGGGATGCGCTGGTTCCCAGTGGGGTGGATGGTAAGTGGAAGGGGGGTGTCGAACCTGGAGATCCGGTCTGCCTTGACCACCCTGTACCACCCTCTTTGAAGGGGCCAATTGTACCTGTCTGGGGGGATTGTTAGTACCCGGATTTTGAGGGGGGTTGGCCGTTTGCTCTACTTTCTTTTTTTGCCACTTATATGCATTATTATATTGGTATGCGGCCACATCCTTAGCATATTGTTTGTGCTTGTCTAAAATGATTTCCTTTTCAGTTTTTAATAAAGAGTCCTGTATGAATCTCGACCGTCTAGTGTATTCTTCATCCTCCTTGTAAGGTTCTAGCCTCACCCTGGTCTGTTCTATATCCTTCCCCAATCTTTCCAATCTCACATTTTTCCTTTTTATACATAGCTTAACAAGACCTTGGCCACATCGTTCCATATAATCATACAGTTCGGCATCATTCTGTTCCCCCTCCTCCCCATCATTAGGTGTTGCTTCCCACCTGAAGTTCCTTGCTCATAATAGTATGTAAGTGTTTAAAATCATGTTCCATACTTTGTGTAGTGGTAGCTGGAAGTTCATCAAATAAAGTGTCCAAGTTAATTTCCCTTTTTCTTCTATACTCAAAGATATCCGTCATGGTGTGCGCAGCGATCTAAAAGGCACAAATGGTCAAAACAGTTTTTGTAAATGATACAGTGCTCACCACCTTTTTAGAGTAAAACCCAAATTCAAATTCGCTGCTTGCTGCTACTGAAAAAAGTCACATAAAAGTCCTTCCTTCAAGTCAAACTTCATATACTGCAGCTGCGCGTCTGCAGTGATTCCTTGTTGTTGTTAGACTCTGAAAAGGAGAATACAAGAGACCATAGCGGGCAACTTCTACGCACAGTACACCCTTGTGCAAATATGACACACTGTGCTCAGGTTACTACCACCGCATGCGGGGACGGGGACACCTCCCCCCTTTAATTCCCTGCTCACCAAATAGCTTCTTGTTAATATGCGTATAGCTGAGTCTGTATATCAACATCCAGGAACTGCAGAATCTACAATGAATATACAAACATGCTCCTCATAGCGTAAAAATGTATTTAATAAGGCTCGGCGGCCCCAGATTAAAATCAGCGTACCAAAACAGAGATTAAAAACAACATATCTCACGTATCCGGATTCAGCAGTAAGATCTTGCCTCCTCCACGCCGTGTGTTGTGTGCCTGGTAGCGTGCGTGTCTCAGCTCCGCCCTACGCGTTTCGTCACAATGGGCGTGACTCATCAGGGGCTATGACACGCACGCCTCGCTACCGTCTTTAGTATACGTGTGCCCGCCTCAGTCACCGCCCACCTCTTTGCTCCTCCCGACTAGGGTGTTCGTCATGTGGATTACACAGAGTAGTGGGGGCAAGATCAAATAACATAATGGGTTCCCTTCCTAACGGCGGACTTCCGCCCTTGCTGTACCATCCCTAATTCCTCCAGGCTACAATCTTAACTCTACCCTTCTATTCCTAATACGGAGTCCACTTGCGGCGCAGCGCAGGTAACTCTATCCTGCAAACCAGCTTATATGCAGCAAAGCTGGACACTAATGTACCTTATTCATAACTGTTGAAACACCTCCACATCACAACATATTAAATGTTAATAATCAGGAATAATGAGTAAGAGTATAAAAAATAATAAAAACATTTGATAAATCCCTCCCGCCCGCTATAAGCATGATTAGAACGACCCATCTCTCAATATTTTAGGGATAACAATTGTCAATATCATGCCCACCCCTCCCCCATAAGGATTAAACATTAGCCAAACACCAGTGAATATAAATGTCGTTGTTTCCGACCTGCAAGCGTGCCTACATACAGCTAGGGATGGGCAATAATATGCCATTTTTCATATGCCATTTCACCACCTACTAAAAATTCCTACATCCGATTTCCGTCATAAAAAATTAAAAAATCAAAAAATCAGAGAAAGCAAACCCAAGACCCTCCCACCCACCTTCAACCTTCCCTGCATAATTAGAGCGACCCATCTCTCAATATTTTAAGACTAACAGTGTCCAATACCAAACTACTTTCGTTTCGTAATCATTAGCCAGGAAACAGTTAATATCAATCTCAATATTTAAACCATGGGGAGTTAAACTTCCCAGCTTATGGATCCATAAAGTTTCCAGCTTGGAAAGTTCCCGCACCCAATTACATCCCCTCCACTTTTATATTCACTGGTGTTTGGCTAATGTTTAATCCTTATGGGGGAGGGGTGGGCATGATATTGACAATTGTTATCCCTAAAATATTGAGAGATGGGTCGTTCTAATCATGCTTATAGCGGGCGGGAGGGATTTATCAAATGTTTTTATTATTTTTTATACTCTTACTCATTATTCCTGATTATTAACATTTAATATGTTGTGATGTGGAGGTGTTTCAACAGTTATGAATAAGGTACATTAGTGTCCAGCTTTGCTGCATATAAGCTGGTTTGCAGGATAGAGTTACCTGCGCTGCACCACAAGTGGACTCCGTATTAGGAATAGAAGGGTAGAGTTAAGATTGTAGCCTGGAGGAATTAGGGATGGTACAGCAAGGGCGGAAGTCCGCCGTTAGGAACGGAACCCATTATGTTATTTGTGCCTGCCGGATCTTGCCCCCACTACTCTGTGTAATCCACATGACGAACACCCTAGTCGGGAGGAGCAAAGAGGTGGGCGGTGACTGAGGCGGGCACACGTATACTAAAGACGGTAGCGAGGCGTGCGTGTCATAGCCCCTGATGAGTCATGCCCATTGTGACGAAACGCGTAGGGCGGAGCTGAGACACGCACGCTACCAGGCACACAACACACGGACGGAATACAGGCGCGGAGGAGGCAAGATCTGACTGCTGAATCCGGATATGTGAGATATGTTGTTTTTAATCTCTGTTTTGGTACGTTGATTTTAATCTGGGGCCGCCGAGCCTTATTAAATACATTTTTACGCTATGAGGAGCATGTTTGTATATTGATTGTAGATTCTGCAGTT
The DNA here is from genome assembly GCF_040937935.1 of Hyperolius riggenbachi. Taxonomy (NCBI): domain Eukaryota; kingdom Metazoa; phylum Chordata; class Amphibia; order Anura; family Hyperoliidae; genus Hyperolius; species Hyperolius riggenbachi. The sequence continues at coordinate 562,851,357 of NC_090647.1, forward strand.
CCTGGACGTTGATATACAGACTCAGCTATACGCATATTAACAAGAAGCTATTTGGTGAGCAGGGAATTAAAGGGGGAGGTGTCCCCGTCCCCGCATGCGGTGGTAGTAACCTGAGCACAGTGTGTCATATTTGCACAAGGGTGTACTGTGCGTAGATGTTGCCCGCTATGGTCTCTTGTATTCTCCTTTTCAGAGTCTAACAACAACAAGGAATCACTGCAGACGCGCAGCTGCAGTATATGAAGTTTGACTTGAAGGAAGGACTTTTATGTGACTTTTTTCAGTAGCAGCAAGCAGCGAATTTGAATTTGGGTTTTTCTCTAAAAAGGTGGTGAGCACTGTATCATTTACAAAAACTGTTTTGACCATTTGTGCCTTTTAGATCGCTGCGCACACCATGACGGATATCTTTGAGTATAGAAGAAAAAGGGAAATTAACTTGGACACTTTATTTGATGAACTTCCAGCTACCACTACACAAAGTATGGAACATGATTTTAAACACTTACATACTATTATGAGCAAGGAACTTCAGGCTTGGTGGGATGTAGCCACCTTGGAAAAATATGCTAAAAAGGGTATTGTCCCTAATAGATACAGGTGGGAAGCAACACCTAATGATGGGGAGGAGGGGGAACAGAATGATGCCGAACTGTATGATTATATGGAACGATGTGGCCAAGGTCTTGTTAAGCTATGTATAAAAAGGAAAAATGTGAGATTGGAAAGATTGGGGAAGGATATAGAACAGACCAGGGTGAGGCTAGAACCTTACAAGGAGGATGAAGAATACACTAGACGGTCGAGATTCATACAGGACTCTTTATTAAAAACTGAAAAGGAAATCATTTTAGACAAGCACAAACAATATGCTAAGGATGTGGCCGCATACCAATATAATAATGCATATAAGTGGCAAAAAAAGAAAGTAGAGCAAACGGCCAACCCCCCTCAAAATCCGGGTACTAACAATCCCCCCAGACAGGTACAATTGGCCCCTTCAAAGAGGGTGGTACAGGGTGGTCAAGGCAGACCGGATCTCCAGGTTCGACACCCCCCTTCCACTTACCATCCACCCCACTGGGAACCAGCGCATCCCCCTAGGACAGGATATTTCAGACCCCGGGGGAGGGGGTACCACGGAAGATGGGGGGCACATGGGGATAGTAGGGAGGAGACTAAGCATGGTTATGTGTATGGTGGCTACACACCACCAAGAGGGGGCTACACGGAGGGAGCAACCCCAAGGAGAGCTCCACCGAGAATACAATACAGGGTGCCCACTTCTAATAGGTTCCAAACATTCGAGGATGAACCCCCCATGGGTTATGAAAGTAATAGTAATTTTTTAGGGAGGGGCCATCATCGCCAATATGGGGAGGACAGAAGAGGAGACCTAGACATGCTCCCGTTTACACCAGGCCGACAAATAAAAAGAAGAGCAGAAGGGGATGCAGAGCAGGATACAGAAAACAGAAGGCTAAGGAATTAGTTGGGGACGGCATTTTCAATTTAAGTGGGGTAGAGTTGACTAGAGGTGAGATGCGAGTTTTGGATAAGGGTCTTAAGTAGTGTTGGGCGAACACCTGGATGTTCGGGTTCGCGAACGTTCGCCGAACATGGCCGCGATGTTCGGGTGTTCGCGCCGAACTCCGAACATAATGGAAGTCAATGGGGACCCGAACTTTCGTGCTTTGTAAAGCTTCCTTACATGCTACATACCCCAAATTTGCAGGGTATGTGCACCTTGGGAGTGGGTACAAGAGGAAAAAAAATATTTGAAAAACAGCTTATAGTTTTTGAGAAAATTGATTGTAAAGTTTCAAAGGAAAAACTGTCTTTTAAATGCGGAAAATGTCATTTTTCTTTGCACAGGTAACATGCTTTTTGTCGCCATGCAGTCATAAATGTAATACAGATAAGAGGTTCCAGGAAAAGGGACCGGTAACGCTAACCCAGCAGCAGCACACGTGATGGAACAGGAGGAGGGTGGCGCAGGAGGAGAAGGCCACGCTTTGAGACACAACAACCCAGGCCTTGCATGAGGACAAGAAGCGTGCGGATAGCAATGCATTTTGCCGCCATGCAGTCATAAATGTAATACAGATAAGAGGTTCCGTAAAAAGGGACCGGCAACGCTAACCCAGCAGCAGCACACGTGATGGAACAGGAGGAGGTGCAGGAGGAGAAGGCCACGCTTTGAGACACAACAACCCAGGCCTTGCATGAGGACAAGAAGCGTGCGGATAGCCATGCATTTTGCCGCCATGCAGTCATAAATGTAATACAGATAAGAGGTTCAATAAACAGGGACCGGAAACGCTAACCCAGCAGCAGCACACGTGATGGAACAGGAGGAGGCGCAGGAGGAGAAGGCCACGCTTTGAGACACAACAACCCAGGCCTTGCATGAGGACAAGAAGCGTGCGGATAGCAATGCATTTTGCCGCCATGCAGTCATAAATGTAATACAGATGAGAGGTTCAATAAACAGGGACCGGAAACGCTAACCCATCACAGATGTTCACTGTTCATGTTACTTGGTTGGGGTCCGGGAGTGTTGCGTAGTCGTTTCCAATCCAGGATTGATTCATTTTAATTTGAGTCAGACGGTCTGCATTTTCTGTGGAGAGGCGGATACGCCGATCTGTGACGATGCCTCCGGCAGCACTGAAACAGCGTTCCGACATAACGCTGGCTGCCGGGCAAGCCAGCACCTCTATTGCGTACATTGCCAGTTCGTGCCAGGTGTGTAGCTTAGAGACCCAATAGTTGAAGGGTGCAGATGGATTGTTCAACACGGCTACGCCATCTGACATGTAGTCCTTGACCATCTTCTGCAGGCGAGCGGTGTTGTAGGTGGAACTGGGCGATTGCTGTTCTGTGGGCTGCTGCATGGGTATCATAAAATTTTGCCACTCCAAGGACACTGCCGATACCATTCCCTTGTGGGCACTAGCTGCAGCTTGTGTTCTTTGTTCCCCTCCTCGTCCTGGGTTTGCGGAAGTCAGTCTGTCGGCGTGGAACTGGCTAGAGGAGGAGGATGTCAATCTCCTCTCTAATGTCTCCACAAGGGCCTGCTGGTATTCTTCCATTTTGACCTGTCTGACAGTTTCTCCAATGAGTTTGGGAACATTGTCTTTGTACCGTGGATCCAGAAGGGTATAAACCCAGTAATCCACGTCGTCCAGAATTCGAACAACGTGCGGGTCGCGTTCGATGCAGTCTAGCATGAATTGAGCCATGTCTGCCACAGTCCTAACAGAATCCTCATCATGTTCTTCTGAGCTTGACGCACCCTCATCATCATCACCAGCATCACGCCGTCGCCCACCTTCTTCCTCGTCTTCTTCTGCTGTCCATTCCCGCTGAATCATGGAAGTCCAACGTGCACCGCTCTGTCCCTCGGCAGTGGGGGCGTCCAAGTCCTGCTCCAACTCCAGCTGTTCCTCGTCCTCTTCTTCAGCATAGCTGCCGGGAGGACCAGCGTTTCCTGAGGCAGATTGCCTGATGTTGGTATCATCATCACGCTGATCGTTGTCCTCTTGAGATTCCCCCACTTGCATCCTGACTGCGGCTTCCTTGATCTGCAGCATTGATTTTTTCAGCAAACACAGCAGTGGTATCGTAATGCTGAGTGAAGAGTTGTCACCGCTCACAAGCAACGTGGATTGCTCAAAATTTTGGAGGACTTGGCAGAGGTCCAACATGGTGGCCCAATCAGATCCACAGAAGCTTGGTAGCTGTCCGGATGCGCCTCGGTACTACGCCGTCATGTACTGGACCACTGCACTCTTCTGCTCGCAAAAGCGTGCTAGCATGTGCAGCGTCGAATTCCAGCGCGTGGGTACGTCACACACCAAGCGATGGTTCGGTAGATTGAACCGCTCCTGCATCTTGGTGAGTCCCTCTGAAGCGGTACTGGACTTTCGGAAATATTTGGCCACTCGTCGCACCTTCAGCAGAAGATCTGCCACGCCTGGGTATGTCCTCAGGAACCGCTGAACAACTAGGTTCATAACGTGTGCCAGGCAAGGGATGTGTCTCAGCTTAGCCAACTTTAAAGCGCGAATGAGATTGCTCCCATTGTCACACACAACCATGCCTGGTTTCAGGTCCAGCGGTGCCAGCCACAAATCGGTCTGTTCCTTGATTCCCTTCCAAATTTCTTCACCTGTGTGCTGCTTATCTCCAAGGCAGATCCGCTTCAGTAAGGCTTGCTGACGCATGGCAACAGCTGTGCTGCACTGCTTCCACGACCCTATTGCTGGGTTACCGATGCCGGATGAGGTACCGCTTTGAGAGGCGTTGGAGGAGAAGGAGTCAGAGTCGAGGTAGGTGCTGCTGTTATCTCTGAGGGATGCCGGTCCAGCAGTTTGCGGCGTGGGCAACACCCGCGCCGTAGCCGGTGAGGAGTCGCTGCCAGGCTCCACAAGGTTCACCTAGTGCGCCGTCAGGGAGATGTATCGACCCTGGCCAAAGGCACTCGTCCAGGTGTCTGTGGTGAGGTGAACCTTGCAGGCAACGGCATTTTTCAAGCTTCTGGTTATTTTGCTAACCACGTGCTCATGTAACGCTGGCACTGCAGACCGCGCAAAATAGTATCGGCTGGGAACCGCGTAACGCGGGATGTTCAGCGCCATCATGCGCTTGAAGCTGTTTGTCTCCACCACGCGATATGGCAGCATTTCGCAGGCCACAAACTTGGCTATGCTGGCTGTTAGTGCCACGGCCCGGGGGTCATTTGCTGGCAATTTTCTCTTGCGCTCTAACATCTCCAGGACAGACAACTGAACCGTAGGATCGCACACCGAAGGACAGTTGGTTGTTGTTGTCGTGGTCGTTAAAGACTGGGAAACGTCAAGAGGACTGTTGCGGAAACTGACATCGTCGTCTACTACGGATGTTTGTGTACCACGTAATGGCTGGGCTGCTGCTGAGGAGGGTCTGGTGACAACGGAGGCAGTGTTGCTGGGGGCTGGAAGCGAGCCGCTACCCTGGCCTTGCGTGTTTGACCACAGAGTGCTATGTTTGGCTACCATGTGGCGGCGCATGCTGGTGGTGGAGAGGTTGTTGATATTTTTCCCCCTGCTCAGTCGGGTCCTGCACACCTTGCAAATCACCATGGTAACATCCTCCCTGCAGTCGTCGAAGAAAGCCCATACTTTTGAGCTCCTGCTTTGCTGGCGAGTTTCTTTCGTGCCTCTTTGGCATCTCACTTCTACGGCTATGCCTGTTGTGTCCGAAATACCCCGCCCCCGCCTACTTTGTGGCACACGGCGAACTCTTGCAGCAGTGGGTTCTGCAGCAGACTCATCTGTACTGCTGCTATCCCGACAGCGAGGTTTTACTCGATAATCCGGGTCTGTGTCCACATCGTCCAAAACCTCCTCTTCCATCTCCTCATCTGTGACTGTGTCTGTGTGCAGTGGACTAGAGCTCCCCAGAACACCCTCTGCGCACCTCACTCCCATGTCTTCAAGATGTTCTTGGTGGACCTCCTGCAATTCCAATTCCTGCGCACATTGCTCAGGGATTTGGGTGTCTTCGTCCTCGCCTTGCATTTCAGTGCGTGGTGCATTAACCTCGCACAATGGTTGTGAATCCGGGCACAACATTTCTGGCTGTTCCATTGTTTGTGGGGGTAGGAGTGGGAATAGCTCCTCCGAAGAGGCCATTGTGTCCGGAAATAATTGTTCGGACTGGTTATTCGGCCATTGTGTGCATGGTGTAGCTGCTGGTTGTGTCACCGTTGTGCCCACTGGCTCCTTGTAACTGGCAGAGGACCTCGTGCGTGACAACAAGGATGTGCTGGTGCTGCTGCTGCTTAACCCGCTGCTGGTCGCTTGAGAGGTCATCCAATTCATTATCCGTTCCTGCTCTTGTGGATCAGTGAGGGTTGTTTGTCTGGCACACATGGGTGGTATTGAGTGGGTTTTCTTAGGTGCTCCACTGCGGGCTCTACGTGAACCGTCAGGGGAAACACCTCTTCCCTTGCCCCTCCCTCTTTCACTGGATTTCTTCATTATGGTTGTACTGATCCCAGCAGTACACGCACACTGACTGGCAGTACAGTGGCAATAGACAATGCTATATAGTATGTTATAAACTGGTGATGGACGGAAGTACTACTGATCCCAGCAGTACAGTGGCAATAGAAGACAATGCTATATACTATGTTATACACTAGTGATGGACGGAAGTACTACTGATCCCAGCAGTACAGTGGCAATAGAAGACAATGCTATATACTATTATACACTGGTGATGGACGGAAGTACTACTGATCCCAGCAGTACAAGCTGACTGGCAGTACAGTGGCAATAGAAGACAATGCTATACACTATGTTATACACTGGTGATGGACGGAAGTACTACTGATCCCAGCAGTACAGTGGCAATAGAAGACAGTGCTATATACTATGTTATACACTGGTGATGGACGGAAGTACTACTGATTCCAGCAGTACAGTGGCAACAGAAGACAGTGCTATATACTATGTTATACACTACTAGTGATGGATGGAAGTACTACTGATCCCAGCAGTACAGTGGCAATAGAAGACAATGCTATATACTATACTAGCTGATTGCCCGGCGTTGCCCGGGTATGTATTTGGCTGGTGTTGGCTCTGCATACTTTTTGTAACCCTAACACACAATTACTCAATGACCAAGTTTGTGAGCTTTGCGGTCTTTGGTATCAATAATTTGCATTGAAATTAAAAAATCTGATTGGCTGTTTGTGGCTCCACCCCCTTTTCTGAATTTGAACCCCAATGACCAACTGTACCAGGTTTGAGGCCTGTGCCATTAACAGTGCAAGAATAGCAGCAATTAAATATTCCCCTTGAAAAGCAATAGGTGAAGTTTGATTCACTTTTGTAGGCTCCACCCACTTTTCTGAATATTAATCTCAGTCACCCAGTGACCAACTGTGCAAAGTTTGAGAACCCTGCCATTAACAGTGTAAGAATGGCTGCAGTTTACATTTTCCCAGGGAAATTTGTATTTGTCTCCACCCACTGATGACCCAGCGTTGCCTGTGTATGTATTTGACTGGTGTTGGCTCCGCCCACTTTCTAACCCTAACGCACAAACACTCAATTACCAAGTTTGTGAGCTTTGGGGTCCTTGGCATCAATAATTTGTATATTCCCATGAAATGAAACAAATCAGATTGGCTGTTTGTGGCTTCACCCCCTCTCCAGCATTTGAACCCCAGTCACCCAATGGTCAACTGTAGCAGGTTTGAAGCATCTGCTATTAGCAGTGTAAAAATGGCAGCAATTTAAATATTCCCCTTGAAAATCAACAGGTGAATTTTGATTGGCTATTATAGGCTCCACCCACTTCCCTGAATATTAATCTCAGTCACCCAGTGACCACCTGGGTTCAAATCTCGGCTCTGCCTGTTCAGTAAGCCAGCACCTATTTCAGTAAGGAGTTTCTTGGGCAAGTCTCCTTAACACTGCTACTGCCTACTGAGTGCGCTCTAGTGGCTGCCTCGCAAGCGCTTTGAGTCCAACAGGAGAAAGGCGCTATACAAATACTGCAATTATTATTATCTGGGCAAAGTTTGAGAACCCTGCCATTAAGAGTGTATGAATGGCAGCAATGTAAATATTCCCCTTGAAAATCAAAAGGTAAATTTTGATTGGCTGCTGTAGGCTCCACCCACTTTCCTGAATATTAGTCCCAGTCACCCAGTGGCCAACTGTGTCACGTTTGAGAACCCTGCCAATAAGCGAACGGCTGAAATCAATCTAACAAATCTGATTGGCTGTTTGTGGCTCCACCCCTTTAGTGAATTTGGACCCCAGTCACCCAATGACTGACTGTATCAGGTTTGAGGCCTCTGCCATTAACAGTGTAAGAATGGTAGCAATGTAAATATTCCCCTTGAAAATCAATAGGTCAATTTTGATTGGCTGTTGTAGGCTCCACCCACATTTCTGAATATTCATCCCAGTCACCCAGTGGCCAATTGTGTAAAGTTTGGGAACCCTGCCATGTTAAAAATGTAGTTGTTGGCACCGGCCACTTTTTCTAACCTTGACATACAGTCACTCAGTTATCAAGTTTATCAGCTTTGGGGTCCTTGGTATCAATACTTTGTATATTCCCATTGAAAAATAAACAAATATGGCTGTTTGTGGCTCCGCCCCCTTTCTGAATTTGAACCCTAATCACCCAATGACCGACCGTATCAGGTTTGAGGCATTTGCTATTAACAGTATGTCACAGACGGTTGCGGGGCCGCAGGCGCGTCCTGGAACCGCCCGTGAAGAAAAAGCGATCGCACTCGATTCCCTGCATCGATTGCGCTTCAGATCAATAGAACCAAGATTTGATGTGTAGTATCCCTCTGCCTAGGAACAGCTGGGGGATCTGTCTTAGCTGAAGTGACAGCCTGGGGGGAGGTGTTAATTAGCTTGGACATATTCCTGTGGAAGGCACAATTCCCCTTTCTGTTCTGGGAACCAGGTGACACCTAGCTGATCTCATGTAGATGTTAATTAACCAAAGGATGCCTAGGTGCAGCCAGGCAGGCTACGAATTCACGGGAGGTCTTGACGCCTTGCTCCCTGGTAAAGATCAAAGGGAAGTCAGCTGTTAGCAGCTAGAACACATCCTGAATAACCTGAGTCTCATAGCATAATCCATAACTTCCCAGATCTGTCATATTTCTGGGGTTCCTGAGATGGCAGCTTCGCCAAACGTGGGGGAAGTGTAGCATGAGCCCCGGTGCTGGTTCTGAGGAAGTTTCAGAACATTCTGAGGTAAGGACTGCCAGTTAGGCAGTTTGAAAGTGCCCTGATGATACCACAGGGGTCCCACCCCTCATGTCTGGTATCAGGGCGCTGGGTAAATCGAGACAGACCTGAAAATGTTAATAAATCTGCCCTGACCTGTACGGTTCTGTGAGATAGAGCCCATATATGGGTAGATATGATTTCTGGTCCTCAGGACAAGGGGAGGGCTCATCTCATCTTCTAAGGGGGTGTGTGGCTCCCCGCCCTCACTCCCTCCTACTGAATCAGGGGCATAAGAATGGCAGAGGACCCAAACTCAGTGTCCTCCACCCTGAAACATCTTGAACTCATCTATGCCAGCTTGAGGATATGCTGGCATCCACCTGGTCTGAACTCTGAACTTTGATTGAAACTCAGAACTCTGATTTTTCCCACAAAAAGGACATCTTTCCAGGAACTAAGTATTTTCCTCCCTTCTTTTATTTTTTATACTGGCTATTACTGTTTTAATAATTGTTGATTTTAATAATTGTCTGTATATATTAATTATTTATATTGCGTGAATAAACGACTTTCTCCAAGTCATTCACTGTCCGCTACCCTGCTTATCAGCACACACAGAACTGATCCCGGGTCTCTGAAGATACGCTACTGTTTGTTTGGTGTTGGCTAGACAGAATATCGTATGTTTAACCGTTTTATTCGCAGGATTAGTCAGTTAGTGAGCTCCACGGTCCCATGGTAACCGCGGTGGTGGCAGTTTACCCTGAACCAGTGGGTGCAGTTGTAATCACCCGTATCTCACAGGCGCCCTCGTGGTTTGTCTGCGGCTATCTCTTAACGGTTCCTGCGCATTGACTGCGACCAGAGTTCGCACGATCTGTGCGCTGGCACCGTTTAGAAGGCTGGTTGCGGTCTGACCACCAGGGCTCGTGTGACACAGTATAAGAATGGTAGCAGCTTAAATATTCCCTTTGAAAATCAAAAGGTGAATTTTTATTGGCTTTTGTGGGCTCCACCCACCTTCCAAAATCTTAATCTCATTCACCCAGTGACCAACTGTGCAAAGTTTGAGAGCCCTGCCATTAACAGTGTAAGAATGGCTGCAGTTTATATTTTCCAGTGAAATTTGTTTTTAGCTCCACCCACTTTTTGTAACCTTGACACACAGTCACCCAGTGACCAAGTTTGTGAGCTTTCAGGTTCCTGGCATCAAAAATGTGTGAATGGAAGCAGTTTATCCACCAAGGAAATCTGATTGGCTGTAGGTGGCCCCGCCCCTTTAGTGAATTTGGACCCCAGTCACCCAATGACCAACTGTAGCAAGTTTGAAGACTCTGCCATTAACAGTGTAAGAATGGCAGCAGTTTAAATATTCCCCCTGAAAATCAATAGGTGAATTTTGATTGGCTGTTGTAGGCTCCACCCACTTTCTTGAATCTTAATCGCATTCACCCAGTGACCAACTGTGGCAAGTTTGAGAACCCTGCGATTAACTGTCTAAGAATGGTTGCAGTTTACATTTTCCCATGTAAAATGAATGGCTGAAATTTGATTGGCAGTTTTATGCTCCACCCACTTTTCCTGGATTTGTAACCTCGGTCACCAAGTGAGCAACTGTGCCATGTGTGGGGACTCTGGCTTGATTACTGTGAGAATGGCAGCCTTTTACATTTTTCCATTGACTTGAATGGGTGAAATCTGATTTGCTGTTTGTAGCTCCGCCCAGGTGTGCAGGGGGGCCGCGAGACCCCCAGAACATATCATCCCAGGTAGTAAGGGATCTGTGTACCAAGTTTCGTTCAAAACGGTCAAGCCGTTTTCGAGTGATCGCGGCACATACACACACACATACACACACACATACATACACACATCCGATTTTATATATATAGAATATACACTGGTGATGGACGGAAGTACTACTGATCCCAGCAGTACAAGCTGACTGGCAGTACAGTGGCAATAGAAGACAATGCTATATACTATGTTATACACTGGTGATGGACGGAAGTACTACTGATCCCAGCAGTACAGTGGCAATAGAAGACAGTGCTATATACTATGTTATACACTGGTGATGGACGGAAGTACTACTGATTCCAGCATTACAGTGGCAATAGAAGACAGTGCTATATACTATGTTATACACTGGTGATGGACGGAAGTACTACTGATCCCAGCAGTACGGTGGCAATAGAAGACAATGCTATATACTATGTTATACACTGGTGATGGACGGAAGTACTACTGATCCCAGCAGTACAAGCTGACTGGCAGTACAGTGGCAATAGAAGACAATGCTATATACTATGTTATACACTGGTGATGGACGGAAGTACTACTGATCCCAGCAGTACAGTGGCAATAGAAGACAGTGCTATATACTATGTTATACACTGGTGATGGACGGAAGTACTACTGATTCCAGCAGTACAGTGGCAATAGAAGACAGTGTTATATACTATGTTATACACTAGTGATGGACGGAAGTACTACTGATCCCAGCAGTACAGTGGCAATAGAAGACAATGCTATATACTATATTATACACTGGTGATGGACGGAAGTACTACTGATCCCAGCAGTACAAGCTGACTGGCAGTACAGTGGCAATAGAAGACAATGCTATATACTATGTTATACACTGGTGATGGACGGAAGTACTACTGATCCCAGCAGTACAGTGGCAATAGAAGACAGTGCTATATACTATATTATACACTGGTGATGGACGGATGTACTACTGATCCCAGCAGTCAGGGCCGGCCCGCTCATGAGGTGGGGTGAAACTTTTGCCTCAGGCGGCAAATTTCTAGGGGCGGCATCCGCCCGTCGGTGGGTGCGGGGAGCCGGCCGCCCAGCTGGAGGGGTAGCAGGCAGGGCGGGGGTATTGGGCCTAGCGGCGGGGAGGGGGGTCGGTCCCCCCCTCCCTCGCCTGGGTCCCCGTCCTCCGCTCCCCTCCAGCCTTAAATACATCAGAAGCGCAACTCGTAAGAGGCAGTGGGCGGGGAGGACTCACCTCTTCCTCGATCCAGCGTGCGCTCCACTGACGTCACTTCCTGCAACGCCGCCCACTGTATTGTAAATGGACGGCGCTGCAGGAAGGGACGTCAGTGGAGCGCACGCTGGATCGAGCGAGGAAGAGGTGAGTCCTCCCCGCCCACTGCCTCTTACGAGTTGCGTTTCTGATGTATTTAAGGCTGGAGGGGAGCGGAGGACGGGGGACCCAGGCGAGGGAGGGGGGGGGGGTCCGACCCCCCTCCCCGCCGCTAGGCCCAATACCCCCGCCCTGCCCGCTACCCCTCCAGCTCGGCGGCAGCAATAATTTTTTCTAAATTTGCCTCAGGCGGCAAAAAGTCTAGGGCCGGCCCTGCCAGCAGTACACGCTGACCGGCAGTACAGTGGCAATAGAAGACAATGCTATATACTATGCTATATACTGGTGATGGACGGAAGTACTACTGATCCCAGCAGTAAACGCACGCTGAGCTGACTTGCACTACAGTGCAGTGGCAAATATAGTATTGGAGGCTGGGGGGCCCTGGCTAGCCTAGCTGGTGAGAGAGAGTCTAACCTGCCTGCCTACCCAAAGCTAAACCCAAACGCAAGTGGCGGAGAAATGACGCGGTTCGGGTATTTATTTACCTGAACCACGTGACCCGCTCGGCCAAACGCAGCGCGAGCCGCGTGTTCGTGCCCGAACCACGTGACCCGCTCGGCGAATCACAGCGCGAACCAAACGTTCGGGGAACGTTCGGCCATGCGCTGTCAGGCCGAACATACGTTCGACCGCATGGCCGAACACATGGTTGAACACCACGAGGTGTCCGGCGAAGCCCGAATCGAACTCGAACAGCCCGAAATCCGGGCGAACCCGAACAGTGGCGAACACTTCGCCCAACACTAGTCTTAAGTTTGCCCCACCAAGAAACATAAACAAATTTAGTACCTATATAGATATTAACAAGTTCGTGAGAAAGATCAATATCAGACGTTACTTTTTAGATAAGGAAGGTCCCAATCAAAGAGCTAATACGGTATCACAGTACCAACATACAACGTTAAGGAATAACTCTACGTTTAATCCTCAAGCAGGCAGTAGCCAAAACAGTATTGAAGTTTTTAAAAGATTAGTTACTACGGAAGTAGAGAACCTGCCAGAACAGAGGGTGGGGGGATATAAGAAACAAATAAGGGACATGTTGGAAACTAAGAACCTTGTGATTCGTCTGGCTGATAAGGGGGGAGGGGTGGTGGTACTTAGTAAGGAACAGTACTTTACAGAACTGGATAGAATTGTCCTGGATCCAAATACGTATAAGAAACTACCAGAAAATCCAACTATAGAATATAAAAAACAACTTATACAATTGTTAAGGGGGGGACTGGATGAAGGTTTACTAACGGATCAAGAATATAGCTATCTGGTTCCCTCTGCGCCTCGGGTGCCAGTAATTTACCAGACCCCAAAAGTACACAAGGACCCCATTAACCCACCGGGCCGACCGATAATCAGTGGTATCGGATCAGTCACTCATAGGTTGGGTGTTTATCTTGATCATTTCTTACAACCGCTTGTAAAAAAACTCCCAAAGGTATTAAAAGATACGAGACATACAATACAAGTACTAAACACAGTAGAGGTTGAAGAAGGAATGGTAATGGGGACAGCGGATGTAAGTTCCCTGTATACTAATATACCGCATCAGGGTGGGATTGATGCGGTCAAATACTATTTGGATGAGGATGGTCAGCTGAATGCACACCAAGTAGAGTTTTTGTTGCAATTGCTGGAGTTTGCTTTAACAAAAAATTATTTTTGGTACAAGGGGGACTACTATGCACAGCGGTACGGATGTGCTATGGGGGCGTCCTTCGCACCTTCCCTAGCTAACCTATATATGGGGAGATGGGAAGAGTTAGCCATCTCGAAGGGCGCCCCTAACATCATCATGTGGGGTCGCTATATAGACGACCTTTTGGTCATGTGGAGGGGTACCGGGGAGGAATTGCAAACTTTCATCAAACAGGCAAACGCAATCTGGCCAAACATTCAACTAACATTGGAGTTTGACACTACGAGTATTTATTTTTTGGATTTAAATATTTTTTGGGAGAATGGGGAAATTAAAACAAAATGTTTTTTTAAACATACCGATAGAAACAGGTTTATACCAGTGGACAGTTGCCATCATCCACAATGGATAAAGGGGGTCCCAAAGGGCCAGATGGTTAGAGTGCGGAGAAACTGTGCGAATATACAGGACTATGAGGCCCAGGCAGGTATACTCAGAGACCGCTTTTTAAAAAAGGGTTACTCTGAGGCTTCCCTGTCCCTGAACAATACCATGGAACAGGTAAAAAACATGGATAGAAATACCTTGAAATACCTTGGTAAATGGCAATCGAAGGGAACAAGAGACAGACAGGGATTTATCGTTTGTTAGTAATTACAACCTGCAGTTTAGAAAAGTTGAAAAGATATTTAGAAAACATTGGGCAATCCTCACCAGTGACCCAGTCTTGGCTAGAGCATTACCAAGGAAACCTTCCTTTATTTATCGCAGGGCACCTAACCTTAGAGACAGTCTGGTCCCCAGCTGTGTAGATCCACCAGCCAGAAGGGCACCCTACGGTTGTCAACAACCGGGGTTTTTCCCATGTGGGAACTGTCCGGGGTGTAACACACATAGGAGGGAAATGGTTGCCTCGGTTACCTCCTTTTCAAACCATAAGAGGTTTGACATTAAAACCTTTCTGACATGTTCATCCAAATATGTGGTGTACTTGCTATGGTGCACATGTGGCCAACAATATGTTGGCCGGACCACCAGGGATCTAAAAACCTGCATCGGGGAACATATTTATAAAATCAAAAAGGGCCACGAGGACCATAGCGTCTCGGCCCATTTCAGAAAATTTCATGCATGTAACCCCAATTTTTTGAAATTCTGCGTTCTAGAGAAACTCACTCCAAAGTGGAGGGGATGTAATTGGGTGCGGGAACTTTCCAAGCTGGAAACTTTATGGATCCATAAGCTGGAAAGTTTAACTCCCCATGGTTTAAATATTGAGATTGATATTAACTGTTTCCTGGCTAATGATTAAGAAATGAAAGTAGTTTGGTATTGGACACTGTTAGTCTTAAAATATTGAGAGATGGGTCGCTCTAATTATGCAGAGAAGGTTGAAGGTGGGTGGGAGGGTCTTGGGTTTGCTTTCTCTGATTTTTTGATTTTTTAATTTTTTATGACGGGATGTAGGAATTTTTAGTAGGTGATAAAATGGCATATGAAAAATGGCATATTATTGCCCATCCCTAGCTGTATGTAGGCACGCTTGAAGGTCGGAAACAACGACATTTATATTCACTGGTGTTTGGCTAATGTTTAATCCTTATGGGGGAGGGGTGGGCATGATATTGACAATTGTTATCCCTAAAATATTGAGAGATGGGTCGTTCTAATCATGCTTATAGCGGGCGGGAGGGATTTATCAAATGTTTTTATTATTTTTTATACTCTTACTCATTATTCCTGATTATTAACATTTAATATGTTGTGATGTGGAGGTGTTTCAACAGTTATGAATAAGGTACATTAGTGTCCAGCTTTGCTGCATATAAGCTGGTTTGCAGGATAGAGTTGCCTGCGCTGCGCCGCAAGTGGACTCCGTATTAGGAATAGAAGGGTAGAGTTAAGATTGTAGCCCGGAGGAATTAGGGATGGTACAGCAAGGGCGGAAGTCCGCCGTTAGGAAGGGAACCCATTATGTTATTTGTGCCTGCCGGATCTTGCCCCCACTACTCTGTGTAATCCACATGACGAACACCCTAGTCGGGAGGAGCAAAGAGGTGGGCGGCGACTGAGGCGGGCACACGTATACTAAAGACGGTAGCGAGGCGTGCGTGTCATAGCCCCTGATGAGTCATGCCCATTGTGACGAAACGCGTAGGGCGGAGCTGAGACACGCACGCTACCAGGCACACAACACACGGACGGAATACAGGCGTGGAGGAGGCAAGATCTGACTGCTGAATCCGGATATGTGAGATATGTTGTTTTTAATCTCTGTTTTGGTACGTTGATTTTAATCTGGGGCCGCCGAGCCTTATTAAATACATTTTTACGCTATGAGGAGCATGTTTGTATATTGATTGTAGATTCTGCAGTTCTTGGACGTTGATATACAGACTCAGCTATACGCATATTAACAAGAAGCTATTTGGTGAGCAGGGAATTAAAGGGGGAGGTGTCCCCGTCCCCGCATGCGGTGGTAGTAACCTGAGCACAGTGTGTCATATTTGCACAAGGGTGTACTGTGCGTAGATGTTGCCCGCTATGGTCTCTTGTATTCTCCTTTTCAGAGTCTAACAACAACAAGGAATCACTGCAGACGCGCAGCTGCAGTATATGAAGTTTGACTTGAAGGAAGGACTTTTATGTGACTTTTTTCAGTAGCAGCAAGCAGCGAATTTGAATTTGTTTTTTTTGTCTAAAAAGGTGGTGAGCGCTGTATCATTTACAAAAAATTACGAGTATCTAGTAATGCCCTTCGGGTTGTGTAACACCCCGGCCGTCTTCCAGGAGTTGATTAACGAGGTCTTTAGGGAGGTGTTGGGGAAGTTTGTCGTGGTATATCTCGATTACATAGTGATTTTCTCTCCAAACCTCGTGGAACATCGCAAACATTATTATTTATTATTATTTATTGTATTTATAAAGCGCCAACATATTACGCAGCGCTGGACAATAAATATATACAATGATACAAGGATGACAGACATAACAAGGTTATACACATAGAACAAAGTTATACATACAAATTGTACAAAATACATGATCATGCAATATGGGCTGGTTAGGTAGGCCCAGTAATACAAGTACAGGCTGTCATATGACAGGAGTACATGATCCTGTAGCCTACACTAGGGAGTGGAGGACCCTGCCAGAGGCTTACAATCTAAAGGGAGGGGTGGAAACACTAGGGGGGGGGGGGGGCTGTTAAATACTCCTTAGAGAGTTACTATGTGGTAGGAGGTGGGTAGGCCATCATAAAGAGGTGGGTTTTGAGGGCTTGCTTGAATGTGTTGAAAGAGGGAGCAAGTCTGATGGGTGGTGGAAGGGCATTCCAGAGGGTGGGGGCAGCTCTTGAGAAATCCTGCAGGCGGGCATGGGAGTGTGAAATGCTGCACAGAGAATTTAAATGTGTGCATTAAACACCAAGTGAACACCTGACACAACTGGCTGAGCAAATTTGGCCTGATTGGCTATTCATGAGGCAATGCTCATGCAAATATGCATTTGCTTTCGCATGCCAACTAATGCAGGGTCCATTGAACCAATGCCGCAAAGCGGTTTGCCCTGCGGGAATTAGTTCATGCTATACAGCACTATCCAGGAGCGCCACGGGGAGGCTTCCCAATGCCCCCATACAACCGGGGGACCGCGGGGTCCCAGGCACTCTCACTGCCTGGGAACCACAGCAGCACCCCGGAGGGGGGAGGCTGGGTGGCGCAGGCGGCCCCCCCCAAGCGTGGCCAGCGCCAGGGAGAGCCATCCGCACCTTTCACCTCCCAATATTTAAAAACAGGCACTTACCTTGACGTCCATTGCGTTCTGCTGCTGAGCATAGCTTGGGTGCAACACATTTGAAAAGGAAAGGAATGAAGCATGGGTCGCACCGAGCTTTGGAGCTCAGGGCTGGCTCACACACTGCACTCCAAGGGGGGTGGAGGACAGGCACTGACAGCCCACTCCAGGACTCACACTACCTGGAATGAGCCATCCGCCACCCGCCTCCAAGGGAAAGAAATTCACAAATCGCTGCACAGAGAATTTAAATGTGTGCATTAAACACCAAGTGAACACCTGACACAACTGGCTGAGCAAATTTGGCCTGATTGGCTATTCATGAGGCAATGCTCATGCAAATATGCATTTGCTTTCGCATGCCAACTAATGCAGGGTCCATTGAACCAATGCCGCAAAGCGGTTTGCCCTGCGGGAATTAGTTCATGCTATACAGCACTATCCAGGAGCGCCTCGGGGAGGCTTCCCAATGCCCCCATACAACCGGGGGACCAAATTTGCATTTAAATTCTCTGTGCAGCGGAGTGTGAAATGCGTGGGGTGGTGAGGCGAAGGTCGTTGGAGGAACGGAGGGGGCGACCTGGTGTATACTTGTGAACAAGCTCCGAGATGTAGGTAGGGCATGTTTTGTGCACAGATTTATACGCCAGGCATAGAATCTTGAAACTTATCCTGAGACGGATAGGGAGCCAGTGCAGGGATTCACAAAGGGGAGATGTGGATGCAGAGCGGTGCGAAGAATGGATGAGTCTTGCAGCCGCGTTCATCACTGATTGAAGGGGGGCAGTGCGTTTCAGGGGGAGGCCAGAAAGGAGGGAGTTACAGTAATCAAGGCGGGAGATGATGAGGGCATGGGTGAGCAGTTTGGTCGTGTCCGGGGTTAAGAATGCGCGGATCTTGGAGATATTACGGAGGTGGAAATTGCAGGCTCTGGTGATGTTTTGGATGTGTGGGATGAAGGAGAGGTCAGAGTCCAAGGTGACACCCAGGCAGCGGGCCTGGCAGCGGGCCTGGGAGGTAGGGAGAATGGTTGTGTTGTTGATTGTGAGGTGGAAATCTGGGATGGGTGCAGCAGCATGGGGTGGAAAGATCAGGAGCTCAGTTTTGTCTAGGTTAAGCTTTAGGAACCTAGCTGACATCCAGGAGGAAATTGCTGAGAGACACGAGGAGACCTTGTTTATGGTGGTGGATGAGAGATCGGGGGTATGGAGGTAAATCTGAGTGTCATCTGCATAAAGGTGGTAATTAAAGCCCAGGGAGGAGATAAGCTTGCCAATTGAGGAAGTGTATATGGAGAAAAGAAGGGGGCCTAGAACAGAGCCCTGGGGGACCCCAACTGAGAGGGGGGCAGGGGTTGAGGAGGAGCCATTGAAGGAAGTGGTGAAGGAGCGATTGGATAGGTAGGAGGAGATCCAGGCCAAGGCAAGACCATGGATGCCAATGGACTGTAGTGATTGGAGGAGGAGGGAGTGGTCAACAGTGTCAAATGCTGCAAAGAGGTCAAGGAGGAGCAGGATGGAATAACTGCCTTTGGCCCTGGCAAGGGTAAGGTCGTTGACCACCTTGGCGAGGGCTGTTTCAGTTGAGTGTGCAGGTCGGAATCCAGACTGTAGGGGTCAAGTAGGGTATTGGTGTTGATGTATTGGGTAATGCGCTGGTGGACTAGGCGTTCGAGGAGTTTAGAAGCATAGGGAAGGAGGGAGATTGGGCGGTAGTTTGAGGGTAGGGATGGGTCGAGTGAGGGTTTTTTCAGCAGGGGAAGCACAGTGGCCTGTTTGAATGCTTTGGGGAAGATGCCTGTGGAAAGGGAGAGATTGAACAAGGAGGTGAGGACTGGGGCCAGGTCAGGGAAGTGGGGACGAAGAGTATTCGCGGGTACCGGATCACAGGGAGAGGATGTGGGGGGGGGAAGCCACTAGCAGCAGGCTGACTTCATCAGTGGTGGCAGGAGCAAAAGAGGCGAGGGGTGGATGTGACAGGGGAGCAGCTGGGAGGGAAGGCAAGGGGACAACCTGGGAGGCATTGGGAAGGGAGGGATGGAGGAGGGAAATTTCATTGCGTATTGTTGCAATTTTAGTGGTGAAGTGTTTGGCAAAGTCATTGGCTGAGAGGGAGGAGCTGGGAGGGGGAGGAGTGGGGTTGAGGAGGGAATTGAAGGTAGCAAAAAGCTGTCGAGGGTTGGAAGCTTGGGTTCCAATCAGTGCTGCAAAGTACATTTGTTTAGCCTCAGAGAGGGCAGTGTGGAAGAGTAACAGTTTGGCCTTGTAATCTAGGAAGTCAGAATTGAGATGTGATTTCCTTCATTTCCGTTCGGCTGCTCGAGTTTCTTTCCTGAGGTTACGTGTGTGGGTGTTGTGCCAGGGTTGGGGGTTGGGGGGCTTGATAGGGCGGAAGATTGAGGGGGCAGCTTGATCTAAAGCAGATGAGAGGGCAAGGTTATATTGTGCAGCCGCTTCATTGGGGCATGTTAGGGTGGGTAGGTGGGAGGAGAGGGAGAGAAGGGGACTTGCTAGGACATTTGGGCTGAGATTACGTAGGTCTCTCTGCCATCGACCAGGCTGAGGGGTGGGGAGAGAAGTTGTTGGTGGGGAGATAGTGAAGGTGAGAAGGTGATGGTCAGAGAGAGGGAAAGGTGCGATGTCCAGGTTGCTGAGGGAGGTGGACTTTGAGAATATGAGGTCAAGAGTATGACCAGCGCGGTGGGTGGTGGAATTTGTGTGCTGAGAGAGACCAAGGGATTTGGTGAGGGAGAGTAGCTGCTTGGCAGCAGTGGAGATAGGCTCATCGATAGGTAAGTTGAAATCCCCGAGTACGATGGTGGGGAGGTCAGATGACAGGATGTGGGGGGGCCAGGTTGTCTAGGAAGAGTGAAGTTGGAGCAGATGGGGGGTGATATAGGACCGCAATGATGGCTGGGAGAGGTTGGTACAGGCGGATTACATGGGCCTCAAAGGATGAGAAGTGCAGGGAAGGGGGCGGTGATAGGACCCGGAAGGTGCAGGGAGCGGAGAGAAGCAGACCCACTCCTCCTCCAGACCTGTTGTCAGGTCTGGGGGTGTGACTGAGATGCAGTCCCCCATAGGAGAGAGCAGCGGCTGCGGTACAGTCAGAGGGGGTGAGCCATGTCTCTGTGAGGGCGAGGAAGGTGAGGGATTTGGAGAGGAAGAGCTCATGGATGGATGTGAGCTTGTTGCGGACAGATCTGGCATTCCATAGACCACAAAACAGAGGGAGACAGTGCCTGGGGGTTGTATGGATGGGAATGAGATTATTATGGTGTGGTCTGCGGATGCAAGAGGAGTGTGGAGGGGCTAAAAGGGGGGTGGCTGGGAGTTTGGGGACCAGTGGGGGTCTAGGGATGGGTGGGTTGAGGATGGAGGGAGAAAGTACTGGGACCAGCTGGAGAAGCAGGTGGAGGAATAGCATGTGGTAGTGGTGGAGGGGTGGCAAAGGGTTGGTAGGAATATGGTGGGTGAAGTGTGGGTGAGCCAGAGAAAGGACAGGGGGGAAGGGGTACATTACGTTGTGTGGTGAGGAGGCTGGTAGTGGTTTGGACAGAGGTAGATGTGTAGAGAACGGTGGAAGATACATGGAGTAGGAGAGAGGAAGCAATGTGTGTGAGGTTTGGATAGTGAGCAGGAATGCAGGTGAGGCTAAAAGATTGAGGAAGTTACCTTGGTGTAAAGCTGATTTCTGCTGAATTGCTGTTGAATTCTGGTAAATTCTGGTTAATTTCCACCCTTTGAAAACGACCCTTAGAAGACGACCCGAAGTCGGCCGGCCCGACTACCAGACCTCCTGATATACACACAGCATCAGAGCAAATGAGTAATCAGGATGGTCTGGCAGACGATTTGCAATTAAGCAAATATGTGTTGAAGAGGTTGAGACAAAACCTATTGTATGCAAAACTAGAGAAGTGCCTCTTTGAGGTCACTCAAATTCCTTTTCTGGGATACATCATCTCAACGTCAGGGCTCTCTATGGACCCAGAAAAGGTTTCGGCTGTCCTAGAGTGGCCGCAACCGGTTGGCTTGAAGGCACTTCAGAGATTCCTTGGTTTTGCTAATTACTACCGGAGATTTATCAAGGGATTCTCTTTGGTAGTAGCCCCTCTGACTAGTCTAACCAAGAAAGGGGCTGACCCTTATCAGTTGTCATCGGAGGCCCAGGCCGCATTCAATACCCTGAAGAAACTGTTTTGCTCGGCACCTATATTGAGACATGTTAACATCGCTCTTCCCTTCATAGTAGAGGTAGATGCCTCAGAGATCGGGGTGGGGGCTGTGCTGTCTCAGCGCTCGGGTCTGCAGGGCAAGACACATCCTTGTGCCTATTTCTCACGCAGGTTTTCTCCTGCTGAGAGAAAATACGATGTGGGCAACAGGGAACTGTTGGCCATCAAGTTAGCCTTCCAGGAATGGCGTCATTGGCTGGAAGGTGCAGAGCACACCATTACTGTATATACTGACCATAAGAACCTGGAGTACATTGAAGGGGCTAAGAGGCTCACTCCTCGTCAGGCCCGCTGGTCCCTATTTTTCTTGTGTTTTAGATTTGTTATCACGTACACTCCAGGTTCCAAGAACATTAAGGCAGACGCTCTCTCCAGATGTTTTGAACCGGAGACAGCTCAGCCCGCACTCCCCGAGAGCATTGTACCACACAAGGTGGTGCTGGCAGTCACTGAAACCCCCACTCCCGTTCCGTTTGCAAATCATGCAGCTATTTCATGCCCATAAGAACACAGGTCACCCGGGGGTCACCCGCACTCTAGATCTACTCACAAGGTGTGTTTGGTGGCCTTCATTGGCCTCTGATTGCAGGGAATTCGTCAGAGAGTGTGTGGTGTGTGCCAGGAGTAAACCGTCTCGCCAGGCTCCAGTGGGTACCTTACAATCCTTGCCAGTTCCAAGTGAACCATGGACCCATCTGTCCATGGACTTCATTGGTGAGCTTCCCAAGTCAGAAGGTATGACTGTGATATGGGTGATCGTGGACAGGTTCAGCAAGATGGCCCACTTTGTTCCTCTTAAAGGATTCCCATCAGCTCAAGACTTAGCCGACCTCTTCATACAGCATGTCTTCCGATTACATGGGATTCTGGATGATGTGGTATGGGATAGAGGAGTCCAATTTATATCAAAATTTTGGAGGGCTTTTTGCCATAATTTGGGTATGAACCTGTCCTTCTCGTCTGGGTATCACCCACAGACCAACGGGCAGACCGAGGGGGTTAATCAGGCACTGGAACAGTTCCTGAGGTGCTATGTGGCAGATGCACAAACGGAATGGGTTAAATTCTTGCCCTTTGTTGAGTTTGCACACAACAACCTGAGAGGCGCTTCAACGGGCTTGTCCCCTTTTCAGGTTGTGTCAGGAAGGTCTCCTAAATTTTCCCCATTGCCGGTGTGCTCCTCTCCCTTCCCAGCCCTGGAAGAGTGGCAGAAGGTTTTAAAAAAACTTAGGGGACAAGTAAAGAATTTGGGAGTAGCCTTCCAGATTTAAAAGAAACAGGCCGACAAGAGACGGTCTGTTGAGTGGCACTTTTCTCCTGGAGACATGGTGTGGGTGTCAACAAGACATTTGGCACTCAGACAACCGTCCACCAAGTTGGGGCCCAAGTTCATAGGGCCTTATCCGGTGGCCAAAAAGATCAATGAGGTCTCATATGTTATTGATCTCCCAGCCCGCATGAGAGGTGGGAGATCGTTCCATGTTTCTTTGTTGAAACCTGCTCTCCCCCCCCCCCCCCCAGTGATAATGGAGGGTCAGCCAGAGTACGAGGTTGGGAAAATTTTGGATTCCCGGCTGGTACAGAATTCCGTACAGTATCTGGTCCATTGGAAAGGGTATGGGGTGGAGGACAGATCTTAGGTACCAGAGAATCGCATGCATGCTGAGAAATTAAAGAAGAGGTTCCATCAGTTACATCCTGAGAAACCGGGTAGGAAGTGTCCGGAGTCCACTCCTCAAGGGGGGGGGTACTGTGAGGAATAGCGGGACCGCCGCCGCCGCGCAGGGCAGCATGGCGGCGGCCTCCGCTTCCCAGCCGGCGGCTTCCGACTCGTATACGGAGCCGCCGGCACAGAGCGGGGCAGTGACCGCCGACCCTGTCAGTATGGCGGCAGGCCCCGCAATCCAGCTGGCGGGTTTCTGTATGCGGGCGTGCGCTGACCGGGGACCTGGCCTCTCGGAAGTGCAGAGGCAGAGGGTCATGCGCACGCGCGCGAGGAAGCAGTAGATTTGGGCGCATGAGACAAGTGGACAAAAAGGGCGCCCCATTCACTTTCATTATAAATATCGTTTAATGGGCGCTGAACGGGGAAAATAAGGCGCCGGAGATTAAGGATTTATAACTATGTTTGTGATGATTTAAGTTTACAAAATGAGCCCGTGACGAATAACGTTTATGAAGATAATAAATCACTATTTCTAAAACATTTCTAACACATTATTATCCACCCAAAAAAAAGCGCCCGGAGATTTTTAAGGATTTATAACTATGTTTCTGATGATTTAAGTTTACAAAATGAGCCCGTGACGAATAACGTTTATGAAGATAATAAATCACTATTTCTAAAACATTTCTAACACATTATTATCCACCCAAAAAAATAATTTACATTTTTTTTCTTTACATTCTTTATTTATTCATGTCTGTAAAACATTATTATCCATAGGGGGTTTTAGGTTTAGGCACCAACAGGGGGGTCTTAGGTTTAGGCACCAATTGGGGGGTCTTAGGTTTAGGCACCAACAGGGGGGTCTTAGGTTTAGGCACCAACAGGGGGGTCTTAGGTTTAGGCACCAACAGGGGGGTCTTAGGTTTAGGCACCAACAGGGGTGTCTTAGGTTTAGGCACCAACAGGGGGGTCTTAGGTTTAGGCACCAACAGGGGGGTCTTAGGTTTAGGCACCAACAGGGGGGTCTTAGGTTTAGGCACCAACAGGGGGGTCTTAGGTTTAGGCACCAACAGGGGGTCTAGGGGTTAGGGATAGGTACAGGGAGGGTTTTTAATAAACGAAAATATAAGTTTCACTTTACAAACAGGGAAGATTAACGTTTTAAGAATTGCCGATCTCATACACATTATTTAGTGATTTATACATTTTTAAAACACTATTTATAAACGAAATTCTACACAATAATTTCTATAAACGATATTTCCATTTATCGTTTATACCACGCGCCCTTTTTTCCCGACGCCCTTTTCGTACGTACGCCGCGCGCGAGGCGACAAGACATTTATTGTCTTAGAAGACAGGTTAGCTGATCTGTTGATCAGCTGACCTCAGCCAGCCAATCACTTGCAGACTTCAGTTCCAGCCCCCTGGGCGGGCTGGTGGAACAGGGCTTTTGCATTTAAGCCCACAGTTGTCAGTTGCTCATTGTCTGCTGTCGTGAATACACTTCTGTGTTAGCGCTCAGACCTTAGTGCAGTGCCCTGGTGTTGATACTAAGGATTTCACACCTTAGCTTAGGATTATTATTGTATATTGATCTGTGTTTTGACTCTGGCTATCCCTGACTACTCTATCCCTTGCTGATCTTGTACCTTTGCCTATCTGATCCTTGTTGCCGATCCTCTGCCTGTTTACTGATTACTCTTCTGCCTTCCGTTCCTGTACTGCTGCCGCCATCTCTGTTGCCGAACCCTTGCCTGTCTGACCTTTCTCCCTCCAGTGGAACGTCTCCCACTGGAGGGTTATCTCTGAGGCTTGCCTCTCCGAGACGCCTGCCCCAAGCAGACGATTACTGCTGGGGGTCGAGATTCCTCACTCTGCCTGGTTAGAGGATCTCACTCACGGGGTTCCCATTCAGAGGTAACAACACCTCTGAGGAATTACCGTGAGGTGGATATTTGTTCTGTGATATATTACTGTCTTTACTGTACTTCTTGTGCTGGGTGTCCAGAGGTTAGCAATATATCTGTATTATCGGTGATTCTGCAGATCATCAATAATCAGGTATATATCTGCATTCTTGGTGATACTGCAGATCGCCAATAATCAGATTCTCTCTGTGTGCTGACATCGATCGTGACACTCATTTACATAGACGCAGTTTTTTTTTTTTTTTTTTTTACTCTTTCTGTGCTGGAAATTCAGAAGGGGATTTTAGACAATTTCTTAGTGGAGCTAGTGCTATATGTACAGTGGAGGAAATAATTATTTGACCCCTCACTGATTTTGTAAGTTTGTCCAATGACAAAGAAATGAAAAGTCTCAGAACAGTATCATTTCAATGGTAGGTTTATTTTAACAGTGGCAGATAGCACATCAAAAGGAAAATCGAAAAAATAACCTTAAATAAAAGATAGCAACTGATTTGCATTTCATTGAGTGAAATAAGTTTTTGAACCCTCTAACAATAAAAGACTTAATACTTAGTGGAAAAACCCTTGTTTGCAAGCACAGAGGTCAAACGTTTCTTGTAATTGATGACCAAGTTTGCACACATTTTAGGAGGAATGTTGGTCCACTCCTCTTTGCAGATCATCTCTAAATCCCTAAGGTTTCGAGGCTGACTCTGTGCAACTCTGAGCTTGAGCTCCCTCCATAGGTTTTCTATTGGATTAAGGTCCGGAGACTGACTAGGCCACTCCATGACCTTAATGTGCTTCTTCTTGAGCCACTCCTTTGTTGCCTTTGCTGTATGTTTTGGGTCATTGTCGTGCTGGAACACCCATCCACGACCCATTTTCAGTTTCCTGGCAGAGGGAAGGAGGTTGTCGTTCAGGATTTCACGATACATGACTCCATCCATTTTCCCGTTAATGCGATTAAGTTGTCCTGTGCCCTTAGCAGAAAAACACCCCCAAAGCAAAATGTTTCCACCCCCATGCTTGACAGTGGGGACGGTGTTTTGGGGGTCATAGGCAGTATTTTTCTTCCTTCAAACACAGCGAGTTGAGTTAATGCCAAAGAGCTCTATTTTGGTCTCATCAGACCACAGCACCTTCTCCCAGTCACTCACAGAATCATTCAGGTGTTCATTGGCAAACTTCAGACGGGCCTGCACATGTGCCTTCTTGAGCAGGGGAACCTTGCGAGCCCTGCAGGATTTTAATCCATTGCGGTGTAATGTGTTTCCAATGGTTTTCTTGGTGACTGTGGTCCCTGCTAATTTGAGGTCATTCACTAACTCCTCGCATGTAGTTCTAGGATGCTTTTTCACCTTTCTCAGAACCATTGACACCCAACGAGGTGAGATCTTGCATGGAGCCCCAGAGCGAGGTCGATTGATGGTCATTTTGTGTTCCTTCCATTTTCGAACAATCGCACCAACAGTTGTCACCTTCTCTCCCAGCTTCTTGCTAATGGTTTTGTAGCCCATTCCAGCCTTGTGCAGGTCTACAATTTTGTCTCTGACATCCTTGGACAGCTCTTTGGTCTTTCCCATGTTGGAGAGTTTGGAGTCTGCTTGATTGATTGATTCTGTGGACAGGTGTCTTTTATACAGGTGACTAGTTAAGACAGGTGTCCTTAATGAGGGTGACTAATTGAGTAGAAGTGTCTAACCACTCTGTGGGAGCCAGAACTCTTAATGGTTGGTAGGGGTTCAAAAACTTATTTCACTCAATGAAATGCAAATCAGTTGCTATCTTTTATTTAAGGTTATTTTTTCGATTTTCCTTTTGGTTAAAATAAACCTACCATTGAAATGATACTGTTCTGAGACTTTTCATTTCTTTGTCATTGGACAAACTTACAAAATCAGTGAGGGGTCAAATAATTATTTCCTCCACTGTACATATGTTTATGTTATCGTGTCACTGCAGATAATCTTTAAATCATAGAAAGCTTGTCAATATAGAATATTTTCCATTGGTAGTTATTCACTCCAGCCCTAATAAATAATAAATATCATAATTCACAGCTCATGAGGCATGATCAGTTCTTTTGCGTGCGGCAGACATACGATCATTTCTTTGTAGAAATAGGGAGACAAAAATAAATGCCACTGTTGGTCACAAATGATCATTTCCAATTGATAATTTCCATATTAACAAATCCATCATACTTTAGAATTGATTATAAAAATTGTTCCATGAATGGGCCTCTTTAGAGAGACAGTGCTCTGCATTGGCCACTGTTATGGCCCATACTCACGGGCTACATTTGTGGCCTGTCGCTAGCACACGGGAGCGTGTGCGCGACAGGCCGGCGACAGCTCGTCGCCAGGTCCCTCCGCGTACACACGCGGAAGAGGGATCAGCTGTGCGACGGAAGCTGTCGCCGACGTTCCTCCCCCGCCGCCGGAAGCTCCGTGTTCTGGTCAGAGGTTGCTGTCGCTATTCCGCATACTCACGCGGACTAGCGACAGTTGCGGCGAAGCTGCGGCGGCAACTGTCGCCAGGCGATTGACCGCGCCAATTGCCTGGCGACAGCAGCGACGAGCGACGGTTCGGGGTGAGTATGGGCCATTACAGTTTGAGCAGTGAGAATCAAGCAATCCCCAAGCACACCAACAGAGCCTTATCTGGCTGTAACACAGCAGCTGCTTCTCATCACTGGGGAGGAGGAAGAGCAGCTTCCTGAGAAATGAAACTGTAAACAACAAAGTGGATCCACCCCGCCCTGGAACAGAAACGTCTCTGCTATAATCCTCTGCCAATAACAGAGGTGTGTGTGTTGCTACACTGTCCACAGTGTATATAACCTACACTTTTATTTATTTTTTGGAGGAAAGGTGGGTGGGGGGAATGTTGTGGGGGAGATATGTTTATGCATTCTTGTTATTATTATTATTTTGTTATTGTCATTAAGTGGGATTTATAATGCACTCTTATCTTCAGTGGCGGTTATGGTGGCCACATGTTTTGAGAGGGGAATAAGGTGGCAGCATTTGTTGGGGGGCGGGGTTAGGAGCAAAGAAAAGTCTCATATTTTTATTTGTCAGTTATATAGCTTTTTTGATATATATAACATTGCATCACACTGTCATATTTGCAGTTTACAAACCACACCCTGTGTTTGAAACTATAAAACAGAGCAGAAATTATGACCTTTTGAACTTCCCTGCAAGAGTTTGCAGGTCTGCCACGCACATTTGCTGGTAGTTCCCGGACATTTCCACGCCAAATAAAATAAAACTTTTGGGGAGGGGTACTGGCTACACAGTCTTTCTGTATATATAAAAAATATATTGCCTTCCAGCTACACCAACGAATTAGTTCGTTTCTGGATAGTGCTAGCGCTATCTTAGATACTTTCAGCACAACACAGGTCCCAACCGCTGCCAAACACTGTCACAGGAGCCCTGGTGGTCGGAACGCGAAATGCCTTCCAAACGGTGGAACTCTAGTCGCAGTCAATGCGTAGGAACCATTGGGAATTGGCCGCAGACAAACCAGAAGGGAGCCTGTGAGGTACGGTAATTACAACTTACACACGATTTCAGGGTATAACTGCCACCACCACTGGTATGGGCCAGTGGACCCGACTGACTGACTAGTCCTGCGAATAAAAAAACGGTTAAACACACTCTATTCTGTCTAGATATCAACAATAGTAGTAGCGTCTCTCCAGAGACCTGGGATCAGTTTCTGTGTATGGCTGAAAAGCAGGGTAGTGGAACAGTAAATGACTTTAATAAAGTCTTTTATTCACGGCAATATAAATAATTAATATATACAGAAAATTATTAAAATCAACAATTATTGAGACATGAGATAACACAGCAGGAAAATAAAGAAAGGGAGAAAAAATACTTAGTTTCTGGAAAGATGTCCTTTAGTGGGAAGAATCAAAGTTCCTTTGTAAAGTCCTTTGTTTCAGCTCAATTTAAAATCCAAGCAAAATGGAAAATGTCCTTTGTTTCAGTTCAGACAAGATGGCCGATCAAGATGGCCGCTAGCCATGTGTCCTCTGGCTAGCACCAGACAGCTCTCATACAGATGGAATGTGGAGGACTGAGGGCCCGCCTGCCGGCCATGTGCTTTTGATGAAGCTGGTTTGGGGGTATGGCAATGCCGGCCCCCTCTGAGTTACCACCCAATGACAGTTCATTCCCTCTGAGAGATCTTAGGGCTAAACTTATAAAATGCCGTAACTCATGAACGATACATGTCATATTTAGGGGGATAGCAGATTCATACTTGTCGGAAAATACCGATTAATATGACATCAGACATGGCTAGGGCAGCGGGTCAGGTTCCTGAGAAGATTCATACCGCAATAAACAGACGGGCTATGGCGATGAATTTCATATCAGCACGTTGGGCAGACTTTAACGAATAAGACTATATGAATTTTATAGCAGTGCGATATACAGTCTCCATTTAATAGGTAAGAAACCCTATCCCACAGGTTTTCATATCTGCCTGGTCGGTGCCGCTTCGGCTGCTTTGTCATGGCCCCCTGGAGAGCCAGTTTCCTGGTTCTTTTCATGGGGCCATCTGGCTGTGGGGGGAGAGGAGCTGGTCCCTGCAGGGAATCTGGCCATGTTCGACATTCCTGAGGGGTAAGGCATTCCTGAGGGGTGAGGGGAATGCTTTGCTCACAGGGAAACAGATCTCTGGATTAAAAAAAAAACACAAAAGTGTCGTTTTCTGATCGCTTGCACGACTGCACAGATCCGACAGGGAGCGATCAGGAAATCGACTGTGAATTCTCTAGATTCACCTGCGTTTCTCACGGCTGTTCCGTGACAGGGGGCTTTGCTATTAACCGCTAAAGTCGGCGCCATTAAAGTCTATGGGCGAACTGAACTTTTTGGAAAAAAGGTTCCCGGTTCTCTGCAAAGTCGAACCACCTGAAGTTCGCCTGGAACCATTCGCCGGCGAACCGTTTGCTACATCTCTAGGACCCAGGAGGAGAGCCCGGCTCTGAACACAGTCAGCAGTGGGCAGCGTCCTTTGACAGGATGGCAAGGGCTGGATTATGTGCTGATGGGGCCCCTTTGACTCTGAATGGGGCCCCTTTGACTCTGAATGGGGCCCCAAGCGACTGCTTCTGTTGCCTGATCTGTCTGATATGCAGATGAATGTCTGTTAACCTCTTTGCCGGTTATCCCGAGCTCAGCTCGGGGTAACCTGCGCAGGAGGATTTCTCAGGCCCCGCTGGGCCGATTTTATTCAAATAAAAAGGAGCACACGCAGCCGGCACTTTGCCAGCCGCGTGTGCTACCTGATCGCCGCATGCAGCGGCGAAAGAGGGTCCCCCCAGCCGCCCGAGCTCAGCGCAGCTGGAACAAACAGCTGGATCGGAGGCGGCTGACGTCACTCCGCTCGTCGCCATGGCGACGAGGAAAGCGAAACAAGGAAGGCCGCTCATTGCGGCCTTCCTTGTTACTTCTGATCGCCGGAGGCGATCAGAAGTACGCATACGGAGCGCCCTCTAGTGGGCTTTCATGCAGCTAACTTTCAGTTGGCTGCATGTAATAGTTTTTTTTATTAAAAAAAAACCTCCCGCAGCCGACCTGGCGATCTTAATAGAACGCCAGAGAGGTTAAACAAGGTGTGTATGAGGATCTGCAGATATCATACACTATGAATGCATTTTGCAGCAATGGATCTTTTGCCGATACTGATCTTTTCAGCATTTTTATGTTCAGCATCTTGCAAAGATTTCTGTCTGATGGGGAGTTCAGCTCCATAGAATAGACTGTGTAGGTGTGGCTCTCATACTACATGGAAGGGGGTAAGATTTCTGTCTGATGGGGAGTGCAGCTCCATAGAATAGACTGTGTAGGTGTGGCTCTCATACTACATGGAAGGTGGTAAGATCTCTGTCTGATGGGGAGTGCAGCTCCATAGAATAGACTGTGTAGGTGTGGCTCTCATACTACATGGAAGGGGGTAAGATTTCTGTCTGATGGGGAGTGCAGCTCCATAGAATAGACTGTGTAGGTGTGGCTCTCATACTACATGGAAGGGGGTAAGATCTCTGTCTGATGGGGAGTGCAGCTCCATAGAATAGACTGTGTAGGTGTGGCTCTCATACTACATGGAAGGGGGTAAGATTTCTGTCTGATGGGGAGTGCAGCTCCATAGAATAGACTGTGTAGAGTATGGCTCTCATACTACATGGAAGGGTGGTAAGATTTCTGTCTGATGGGGAGTTCAGCTCAGTAGAATAGACTGTGTAGGTGTGGCTCTCATACTACATGGAAGGGGGTAAGATTTATGTCTGATGGGGAGTTCAGCTCCATAGAATAGACTGTGTAGGTGTGGCTCTCATACTACATGGAAGGGGGTAAGATTTCTGTCTGATGTGGAGTTCAGCTCCATAGAATAGACTGTGTAGGTGTGGCTCTCATACTACATGGAAGGGGGTAAGATCTCTATCTGATGGGGAGTGCAGCTCCATAGAATAGACTGTGTAGGTGTGGCTCTCATACTACATGGAAGGGGGTAAGATTTCTGTCTGATGTGGAGTTCAGCTCCATAGAATAGACTGTGTAGGTGTGGCTCTCATACTACATGGAAGGGGGTAAGATTTCTGTCTGATGGGGAGTTCAGCTCCATAGAATAGACTGTGTAGGTGTGGCTCTCATACTACATGGAAGGGGGTAAGATTTCTGTCTGATGGGGAGTGCAGCTCCATAGAATAGACTGTGTAGGTGTGGCTCTCATACTACATGGAAGGGGGTAAGATTTCTGTCTGATGGGGAGTGCAGCTCCATAGAATAGACTGTGTAGGTGTGGCTCTCATACTACATGGAAGGGGGTAAGATTTCTGTCTGATGGGGAGTTCAGCTCCATAGAATAGACTGTGTAGGTGTGGCTCTCATACTACATGGAAGGGGGTAAGATTTCTGTCTGATGGGGAGTGCAGCTCCATAGAATAGACTGTGTAGAGTATGGCTCATATACTACATGGAAGGGGGTAAGATTGGTCTGTGATCTTTCAGTTTTCAAAGACTTTTGTCTGAGGTGTGTATGAGCCTTTTCTCATTGCCAGTCACTCCCCACCTCTGCTAATTGCCCCAGACATCTATTATTCCTCCTCCTGGCTTCTTCTCCTTTAGCTGTGTGTTGTGGGCCCTTTCCCACTAGCTGCGTTTTTGCCAAAAACGCATGCGTTTGCTGATTCTTAGGCCACGTTGACATCATCAAACACGGATGGCCATGTGTTCGGAACGCAACGTGTACAAATGCAAGCCATCTGCGCTTGTATGTGTTGCGTGGCTGATCCCATTCACTGATAGTGAGTAGGTCAGCCGCGCGTTTGTTAAAAAATGCGTGCAGCGTGCGTTTGTGGACCGCACTGGTCCGGAACGCATGCAGTGTGAACATCAGTGCAGTCAATGCACTTTCTGATGTCGTGCGAATCTGTCTCCTGCACATGTTGCCGAAATCCAGACAGCAAAGCGTGCAGTGTGAACGGGGCCTTACGTGCAGCCTGTTTAAAATAATAATCCTGGGTGGCCTTTTCTACTGCTGCGTTCCGATTAATTAAAAAAAAAACGTAAACGCATGTCTGTGCGATTATGATGCGTTTTGCGTTTCAATGTAAAGTATAGGAACGTATGAAAAACGCTTTGCGTTTTTTCTATTGATTTAACCACTAGTATTTATTTTCAAAAATCAAGGCACTTACCAATCAGAAAAATGCAAACGCATACAAAACGCACATCAAAATTGGTAAAAAACGCAACCGGATAAAAAACGCACATTAAAATTGGTCAAAAACGCAAACGCATAAAAAAAACGCACAAAAAATGCACATCAAAATTGGTTTTGCGGTGTAATAGGACCCAGTGCAGCTGCAGTTCCTGAATCATCCACTGAGCTGATTCAGTTCAGTGTGATGAGTCGGATCACTCGACTCACAGAAAAGAACTGGCTCAAATGAACCAATCACTCATGAACCGGACATCACTAACACTGAGAAGCTATGAGACACACACTAGCTGAGAACACACACTGAGAAGCTATGAGACACACACTAGCTGAGAACACACACTGAGAAGCTATGAGACACACACTAGCTGAGAACACACACTGAGAAGCTAGGAGACACACACTAGCTGAGAACACACACTGAGAAGCTAGGAGGCACACACTAGCTGAGAACACACACTGAGAAGCTAGGAGGCACACACTAGCTGAGAACACACACTGAGAAGCTAGGAGGCACACACTAGCTGAGAACACACACTGAGAAGCTATGAGACACACACTAGCTGAGAACACACACTGAGAAGCTAGGAGGCACACACTAGCTGAGAACACACACTGAGAAGCTATGAGACACACACTAGCTGAGAACACACACTGAGAAGCTAGGAGGCACACACTAGCTGAGAACACACACTGAGAAGCTATGAGACACACACTAGCTGAGAACACACACTGAGAAGCTAGGAGGCACACACTAGCTGAGAACACACACTGAGAAGCTAGGAGGCACACACTAGCTGAGAACACACACTGAGAACTGAAGCTAGGAGGCACACACTAGCTGAGAACACAGACTGAGAAGCTATGAGACACACACTAGCTGAGAACACACACTGAGAAGCTAGGAGGCACACACTAGCTGAGAACACACACTGAGAACTGAAGCTAGGAGGCACACACTAGCTGAGAACACAGACTGAGAAGCTATGAGACACACACTAGCTGAGAACACACACTGAGAAGCTAGGAGGCACACACTAGCTGAGAACACACACTGAGAACTGAAGCTAGGAGGCACACACTAGCTGAGAACACACACTGAGAACTGAAGCTAGGAGGCACACACTAGCTGAGAACACACACTGAGAACTGAAGCTAGGAGGCACACACTAGCTGAGAACACACACTGAGAACTGAAGCTAGGAGGCACACACTAGCTGAGAACACACACTGAGAAGCTAGGAAACACACACTTGCTGAGAACACACTCTATGAAGCTAGGAAACACACACTAGAAGAGATGCCAGCCGTGAACAGAATGAAGCACCTCACCCCCCTCTTGTGCCTGCTCCTCTCCGGGATGAGTGCTGTGTGTCAGGGTGAGTTTATCTCTCTGGAAGTAGCAGCTGCCTTCCTAAGTTGCTCAACATGTCTCTCTGCAGGAAACACTGTGCCTATGTGTGTGTGTGAGGGTGACTCCTCTCTGGAAGCAGCGGTCTGTAAGACACGGGGGCTGGTGGAAGATTCGACGGGTAGGTTATTTCGTTGGCGCACCGGCCTGTATCCCTCCAACACGCAGATATCTACCAAAGAACCGGACAGAAAAATAGGACATTTTCCTTACATGGCTGGAAGTATTCTTGTGGATTAAAATCTGTGATTTCTACCATTTGGATCTGGATCTATAAATAATAGATGGGTGTGTTCTAGCTATTGGGAACTACGCAAGTGGCTCTCTACATATGAAGTCCATTTCCAGGACTTTTTAAGGCAAACCTGGGGGGAGAAAAGAAGAGGAACCAAACTTGAAAGATTTGATGAAATTGCACCCACAACATTGGAAATAGAAAATACTACCTAGCTACTCCTTCAACACTGTTTAAAGGAACCATGAACAGAGCTCAGAAATGAAATACTGGACTTGCCCGGGGCTTCCTCCAGCCCCCGCATAGCCCGTGAGGTCCCTCGGCCTCTTCTGTGTCATCTCAGTTATCCCGCTGGTGGCTCAGTTAACAGCATGACCCGGTTGGGAGCCCTGCGTAACTGCGCATGCATGGCCCTTTCACACGCCTGTCTCAATCAAATGTCCGTCGCCAGAGAGAATGAACCACGCAAGAGCAGAACACTTATGGCGACGGGCACCCAATTGCGCACGGCCCTCAACTGGGTCGCGAATCCTAACAGAGCTGCCAGTGGGCAAGTGGAGGTGACCCAAAAGATGCTGAGGGACCTTACAGGCTACAGGGGGCTGGAGGAAGCCCCGGGTAAGTCCAGTATTCCATTTTTGAGCTGTGTTCAGTGTTCCTTTAAAATTTTTGTTAAGTGGGTTGCTGCATCAAATTCAGTTTACCACCATCTTTGAAAACACAATTTTCTAGCAATTTTGTTTACATTTTTTTATTCTGGGAACCAGTGTAGTACTTGTCCCCGCATACAACACGGTCCTGATAAGCACAGCATGCACGTTGAACGTGTTCAGAGGGTCCCAGCGCTGGATCGATGGGTCCTAGGAGGATCTATCTGGACTATCCAGATGCTCACCTCTACTGAGAAGTATTCCATTCTCTTTCTATTATTTCACATCTTACGCTAGGGGTAACAGCGCGGGTGGGATAGGGGTGGGGGCGGCTGATTTCCGAGAACTTTCATTCTGAAATCTCTTTGGATTGGTCTGTTGGTGTATGGGCAGGCAACAGATCTCTCTAATCAAATTGGATCAGAGAGAGCTCTGTCTCTTGGTCGATTTGCCCATATGTCATCTGTTGTATGGGCACCTCAAGCTGGTTGATTTGACATTTTTTTAAATTATAAGCTTGTAAATAGTGATGGACGCAAATTGAAAAAAATGCACCTATATTTCCAAATAAAATATTGGCGCCATACATCGTGATAGGGACATAATTTAAACAGTGTAATAACCAGGAGAAATGGGCAAAAAAATACATGTGTTTTAATAAGGGTAGCATGTATTAATTTCAAACTATAATGGCCAAAAACTGAGAAATAATGATTTCTTTTTCATTTATTTCTTAATCTTCCTGTTAAAATAGATTTAGAAAAAAATAATTCTTAGCAAAATGTACCACCCACAGAAAGCCTAATTGGTGGCGGAAAAAAACAAGATATAGATCATTTCATTGTGATAAGTAGTGATAAAGTTATTGGCGAATAAATGGGAGGTGAAAGTTGCTCGGATGCATAAGGTGAACAACACTGTAGGCTGAAGTGGTTAAAAGGTTCTCTCATTATATAGTAAATTATATAAAATGAACACTCCACCTATGGAAGGCCTGTAAATAGTGTGCACTGTTGGGAAGAAGGGAGGGCTGGCATTATTTTCCTTCTGGGGGCTGCTCCTCCTTAGCCGCTTTTCATGATATCAGCCACTTTTAGATGATTGGGCATACTGGAACACACTCGATTCTCTCTCAATTCAATAAAATGATCAAATTTAATGGTCAGTAGTACAGCCATATCTCTAGATGTATGGCCACCGATATTCCACCAGCTCATGTTCATAGATTTATTTATTTTATTTATTTATTTATTGTATTTATAAAGCGCCAACATATTACGCAGCGCTGGACATTAGTTTGGGTTACAGACAATATTTAGGGGTGACAAACAGCAATATGACAATACAGGAATACAAGAAAACCAGATCACGCAGCACAGTATGAGTACCAGGTAATGCTTAGTCAGTCACTGGATGGAGCATGGAGATTAGGCAAGTTAGGTTCACTCAGATGCATAGCATGGGTTCACAGTAATGGAGGTGCAAGATCAGGTAGGACACAGAAGGAGGAGGACCCTGCCCAAAGGCTTACAATCTAGAGGGAGAGGTAAGGACACGAATGGTAGGGGACCAGAGTTCAGCTGTAGGTTTAGAGCACTTGTGAGGGGTGGTAGGCCAGAGTGAAAAGGTGAGTTTTGAGGGCTTTCTTCAAGATGTTGAAGGAGGGGGCTGTCCTAATGGGTGGAGGTAGGGAGTTCCATAGTGTTGGAGCAGCTCTTGAGAAGTCCTGGAGGCGTGCATGGGACTGGGTGATGCGGGGGGCGGTTAGGCGGAGTTCATTGGAAGAGCGGAGTGAGCGGCTAGGTGTGTACCTCTGAGTAAGATCAGAGATGTAGGTTGGACAGGTTTTGTGGACAGATTTGTAGGTCAGACACAGTATCTTGAATCTGATTCTGGACTGGATAGGAAGCCAGTGGAGGGATTCTAGGAGGGGATTTAGATGCGTTTTTTTTTTTGTTTTTTACTCTTTCTGTACTGGAAATTCAGAAGGGGATTTTAGACAATTTCTTAGTGGAGCTAGTGCTATATGTACATATGTTTATGTTATCATGTCACTGCAGATAATCTTTAAATCACAGAAAGCTTGTCAATATAGAATATTTTCCATTGGTAGTTATTCACTCCAGCCCTAATAAATAATAAATATCATAATTCACAGCTCATGAGGCATGATCAGTTCTTTTGCCTGTGGCAGACATATGATCATTTCTTTGTAGATATCGGGGGGGGGGGGGGGGGGGGGGGGGGATAAATGCCACTGTTGGTCCCAAATGATCATTTCCAATTGATAATTTCCATATTAACAAGTCCATCATACTTTAGCATTGATTATAAAAATTGTTCCATTAATGGGCCTCTTTAGAGAGACAGTGCTCTGCATTGCCCACTGTTACAGTTTAAGCAGTGGGAATCAAGCGGTCCCCAAGCACACTAACACAGCCTTATCTGGCTGTAACACAGCAGCTGCTTCTGATCGCTGGGGAGGAGAAAGAGCAGCTTCGTGAGAAACGAAACTGTAAACAACAAAGTGGATCCACCCCGCCCTGGAGCAGAAACGCCTGTGCTATAATACTCTGCCAATAACAGAGGTGTGTGTGTTGCTACACTGTCCACAGTGTATATAACCTACACTTTTATTTATTTTTGGGAGGAAAGGTCAGGCCCGGCCCTAGACTTTTTGCCGCCTGAGGCAAAATTCAAAAAAATCGCCGCCCCTCCCCCCTCCAAGCCGTGTGTGTGTGGGGGGCCGCCCGAGCTGGAGGGGATAGCGGGCAGGAAGGGGGTATTGGGCCTAGCGGCGGGGAGGGGGGTCGGACCCCCCCCTCCCTCGCCTGGGTCCCCCGTCCTCCGCTCCCCTCCAGCTTTAGAAGTGAGGTCGCTGGCTGCAGCTATATTGTAAGAGGCAACGGGCGGGAATCACTCACCTCTTCCTCGTTCCAGCCCGAGCCTGCGCTCCACTGACATCACTTCCTGCGGCGTAGCAGGAAGTGACGTCAGTGGAGCGCAGGCTCGGGCTGGAACGAGGAAGAGGTGAGTGATCCCCGCCCGTTGCCTCTTACAATATAGCTGCAGCCAGCGACCTCACTTCTAAAGCTGGAGGGGAGCGGAGGACGGGGGACCCAGGCGAGGGAGGGGGGGGGGTCCGACCCCCCTCCCCGCCGCTAGGCCCAATA
This sequence comes from Hyperolius riggenbachi, assembly GCF_040937935.1. Classification (NCBI taxonomy): domain Eukaryota; kingdom Metazoa; phylum Chordata; class Amphibia; order Anura; family Hyperoliidae; genus Hyperolius; species Hyperolius riggenbachi. Next base: position 562,889,747 of record NC_090647.1, read on the forward strand.
CCCCCTTCCTGCCCGCTATCCCCTCCAGCTCGGGCGGCCCCCCACACACACAGACGGGCGGCTGCCGCCCCTCCAGAAGTGCCGCCTGAGGCAAAAGTTTCACCCCGCCTCATGGGCGGGCCGGCCCTGGGAAAGGTGGGTGGGGGGAATGTTGTGGGGGAGATATGTTTATGCATTCTTGTTATTATTATTATTTTGTTATTGTCATTAAGTGGGATTTATAATCAGTGGCGTAGCTACAAACCTCTGGGCCCCGATGCGGAATCTGGATGTGGGCCCCCCCCGGCAACAACAGCCCCCCCACGGCAACAACAGCTCCCCCCCTCCCCCGGCAACACCCGACGCACACACATATCCGAATCCCTATAGCCAGCTATAGGTCCCCCCAGTATAGGTAGCCAGGCATAGGTAAGCCAGTATAGTTGCCCCAGGTATAGGTTAGCCAGGTAGGTGCCTCCAGCATAGGTAGCCAGTATAGTTGTCCCCAGTATAGGTTAGATAGGCAGGCGCCGCCGGTATAAGTTAGATAGATAGGTGCCCCCAGTACAGGTTAGTTAGGTGGGTGCCTCTAATATAGGTAGCCAGAATAGTTGCCCCCAGCATAGGTTAGATAAGTAGGTGCCCCCAGCATAGGTTAGATAGGTAGGTGCCCCCAGTATAGGTTAGTTAGGTAGGTGCCTCCAATATAGGTAGCCAGTATAGTTGCCACCTGTATATGCTAGCTAGGTGCCCCCAATACAGGTTAGATAAGTAAGTGCCCCCAGTATAGCTTAGATAGGTAGGTGCCCCCCAGTATAGGTTAGATAGGTAGGTGCCCCCCAGTATAGGCTAGATTAGGTAGGTGCCCCCCAGTATAAGGTTAGATTAGGTAGGTGCCCCCCAGTATAAGGTTAGATTAGGTAGGTGCCCCCCAGTATAAGGTTAGATTAGGTAGATGCCCCCCAGTATAGGTTAGATTAGGTAGGTGCCCCCCAGTATAGGTTAGATTAGTTAGCTGCCCCCCAGGATAGATTAGTTAGCTGCCCCCCAGGATAGATTAGTTAGCTGCCCCCCAGGATAGATTAGGTAGCTGCCCCCCAGGATAGATTAGGTAGCTGCCCCCCCAGGATAGATTAGGTAGCTGCCCCCCCCCCAGGATAGATTAGGTAGCTGACCTCCCCAGGATAGGTTAGATTAGGTAGCTGCCCCCCCAGGATAGATTAGGTAGCTGCCCCCCAGGATAGGTTAGGTAGCTGCCCCCCAGGATAGGTTAGGTAGCTTCCCCCCTGGATAGATTAGGTAGCTGCCCCCCAGGATAGATTAGGTAGCTGCCCCCCAGGATAGATTAGGTAGCTGCCCCCCCCCCAGGATAGATTAGGTAGCTGCCCCCAGTATAGGTTAGATTAGGTAGCTGCCCCCAGTATAGGTTAGATTAGGTAGCTGCCCCCCAGGATAGGTTAGATTAGTTAGCTGCCCCCCAGGATAGATTAGTTAGCTGCCCCCCAGGATAGATTAGTTAGCTGCCCCCCAGTATAGGATAGATTAGTTAGCTGCCCCCCAGTATAGGTTAGATTAGGTAGCTGCCCCCCAGGATAGATTAGGTAGCTGCCCCCCAGGATAGATTAGGTAGCTGCCCCCCAGGATAGGTTAGGTAGCTGCCCCCCAGGATAGCTTAGATTAGGTAGCTGCCCCCCCCGGATAGATTAGGTAGCTGCCCCCAGGATAGGTTAGGTAGCTGCCCCCCAGGATAGATTAGGTAGCTGCCCCCCAGGATAGATCAGGTAGGTAGCTGCCCCACAGGATAGATTAGGTAGCTGCCCCCCAGGATAGATTAGGTAGCTGCCCCCCCCAGGATAGATTAGGTAGGTAGCTGCCCCCCAGGATAGATTAGGTAGCTGCCCCCCAGGATAGATTAGGTAGCTGCCCCCCAGGATAGATTAGGTAGGTAGCTGCCCCCCAGGATAGATTAGGTAGCTGACCCCCAGGATAGATTAGGTAGCTGCCCCCAGGATAGATTAGGTAGGTAGCTGCCTCCCAGGGTAGATTAGGTAGCTGAGCCCCCCCCAGGATAGATTAGGTAGCTGCCCCCCAGGATAGATTAGGTAGCTGCCCCCCCCCCCAGGATAGATTAGGTAGCTGCCCCCCAGTATAGGTTAGATTAGGTAGCTGCCCCCAGTATAGGTTAGATTAGGTAGCTGCCCCCCAGGATAGGTTAGATTAGTTAGCTGCCCCCCAGGATAGGTTAGATTAGTTAGCTGCCCCCCAGGATAGATTAGTTAGCTGCCCCCCAGGATAGATTAGTTAGCTGCCCCCCAGTATAGGATAGATTAGTTAGCTGCCCCCCAGTATAGGTTAGATTAGGTAGCTGCCCCCCAGGATAGATTAGGTAGCTGCCCCCCAGGATAGATTAGGTAGCTGCCCCCCAGGATAGGTTAGGTAGCTGCCCCCCAGGATAGGTTACATTAGGTAGCTGCCCCCCCCCGGATAGATTAGGTAGCTGCCCCCCAGGATAGGTTAGGTAGCTGCCCCCCAGGATAGATTAGGTAGCTGCCCCCCAGGATAGATCAGGTAGGTAGCTGCCCCACAGGATAGATTAGGTAGCTGCCCCCCCAGGATAGATTAGGTAGCTGCCCCCCCCAGGATAGATTAGGTAGGTAGCTGCCCCCCAGGATAGATTAGGTAGCTGCCCCCCAGGATAGATTAGGTAGCTGCCCCCCAGGATAGATTAGGTAGGTAGCTGCCCCCCAGGATAGATTAGGTAGCTGCCCCCCAGGATAGATTAGGTAGCTGCCCCCAGGATAGATTAGGTAGGTAGCTGCCCCCCAGGGTAGATTAGGTAGCTGCGCCCCCCCCCAGGATAGATTAGGTAGCTGCCCCCCCCCCAGGATAGATTAGGTAGGTAGCTTCCCCCACATAATGGGGAGGGGAGCCGCAGCCGCGGGGAGGGCAGCCCGACCTCTCCCTCCCTTCCTCTCCCCGGGCCCCCCCCCCCTCAGATGCAGAGTGAGCGGAAGCGCTGTAGGCAGAACTCACCTCCGTCCCTGGTTCCAATCGCCGATGATCTCCTCCTGCTGTATAGATGCTGATACTGATACACACTGCTTCCTGTTTAGCCGGAAGCAGTGTGTATCAGTATCAGCTTCTATGCAGAGAGAAGATCAGCGGCGACTGGAACCAGGGACGGAGGTGAGTTCTGCCTACAGCGCTTCCGTGCGCCGCTCACTCTGCATCTGAGGGGGGGGGGGGGGGCGGGGAGAGGAAGGGAGGGAGAGGTCGGGCTACCCTCCCCGCAGCTGCGGCTCCCCCCTCCCAATAGCGCGCACGGGCCGCACGGCCCTCCGAACGGACATGGGCCCCCCGGGCCCCTCCCCCGCCTCTTCAGGAGCCGGGCCCGGTCGCCACGGCGACCGTTGCGACCCCGGTCCCTACGCCACTGTTTATAATGCACTCTTATCTTCAGTGGTGGTTATGGTGGCCACACATGTTTTGAGAGGGGAATAAGGTGGCAGCATTTGTTGGGGGGCGGGGTTAGGAGCAAAGAAAAGTCTCATATTTTTATTTATCAGTTATATAGCTTTTTTGATATATATATATATATATATATATATATATATATATATATATATATATATATATATATATATATATATATATATAACATTGCATCACACTGTCATATTTGCAGTTTACAAACCACACCCTGTGTTTGAAACTATAAAACAGAGCAGAAATAATGACCTTTTGAACTTCCCTGCAGCAAAACGTTATCTCAACCTGCATCTCACTGTTTCTTTGATGTGTAATGCCGAACATACGCCACACGTTTATGCGCCGGTATCAAGCCAGCGGCTCGACATCGGCGCGTCACCGCTCGTCCGCACGGATCGATCCCCGCAGGGATCGAGCGGGGAATCTATCCGGCAGGTCATCGGACCTGTCGGATATTATCAATCGAGCCATCAGCGGCTCCATTGATAAGCCTGCGTCGAGCCTTGTATGCCTAGCATAAGTGTACAAGTTCAGAGAAGCTCTCTTGCATTGATAACAACTGACGTTTAACTCTTCCTGTAGTGGAAAACAACATGATTCTTTTTTTTATTTATTTTTTTTGCTACTATTTTCTATTTCTTAGCAGTATTACACATACAAGTCATTATATCATAAGTTTATTTTGCTTCAGGTTTGTTTTAAAGATTTTTTTTAACTGAAATAAACACACGGCCCTTAACTTGAGTAAGAAAATAGTGCTTGAAAATGTTGAAAAAAATGTTTTAACCACTTTAGCCTATCTGGAGGAATATACTCATCCAGATAGGCTGAACTTTCTGCCTCTTGCCACGCATGCTCCCGTCGCCTGCCGTTAGCCCAGAGATCAATGAATGGAAACTATATCTAAGTCCCCCGCAGAAAAACCGACAGCCTCTTAACAGAGGCCGCGGTCTTTCTGCAGAAAAAAGTTTTCCTTCCTCCTAATGCTTCCTGGAAGCGAGATTGTTTGCTTCCTGGACTTTTGACTGTGGCCAAATTGTAAAACTACACCTAAATAAATTTTTTATTAAATAAATACATTATTTTACATTTAAAATTAGCTGTTTACCTAGCACATCAAAAATGACCCAAATACATTTTTAATAAAAAAAAAAATATAAACAAAATTACAAAAAACAAAAACAAAACATAAATAGTTACCTAAGGCTCTGAACTTTTTGAATATGCATTTCAAGAGAGTATATTCATATATTTTTTTTAAATTATAATCTTGTAAATAGTGATGGACGCAAATTGAAAAAAATGCACCTTTATTTCCAAATAAAATATTGGCGCCATAGATTGTGATAGGGACATCATTTAAACAGTGTAATAACCGTGAGAAATGGGCAAATAAAATACATGTGTTTTAATAATGGTAGCATGTATTAATTTCAAACTATAATGGCCAAAACGGAGAAATGATGATTTCTTTTTCATTTCTTTCTTAATCTTCCTGTTAAAATAGATTTAGAAAAAAATAATTCTTAGCAAAATGTACCACCCACAGAAAGCCTAATTGGTGGCGGAAAAAATAAGATATAGATCATTTCATGTAACGATTGTGGAATTCTCTCCGTGATCAGCGCACAGGATGTGCGCTGACACTGCGGAAATCCTCCACAAGCGTATAATTTGAGGGAACCCAGCAAAAGGTGCAACGCACCTGTAGAGGGAAATTCCTGTCGGCAGGTGGAGCTGTGGAGTGCAGAGGAACAGCTCCTCTGCCCTGCCACAGACGCCAGACAGGAATTGTACGAAGGGAAGAAACGCAGGGCAAAATAGCCCTGAAAGAGAGAGATCAAAGCGACAGAGGGTATGTGTGTCCACCAATCTAGTCGCCACCCTGCGACGATGAACACACAACCATGAAGATCAAGTGAGAAGGTAATCGCAAGAGATGGCGATTGCTAACAGCGACACAAGACCGAATAAGCACAGATGAGGAATGTATGTATGTCCACCAATCTAGCCGCCAACCTGCGACGGTGGACACACAACAGAAGAAACCAAGTGAGAACGCAATCGCAAGGGAAGCGATTGCGAATGAGAATGAGCACAGGGACAGAATGTATGTATGTGCACCAATCTAGTCGCCAACCCGCGACGGTGCACACACAACAGCAGAAACAATGTAGGAATGCAATCGCGAGAGAGGCGATTGCCAGAGGTGACACAAGGCTTAAGCAAGACAGGGCACGAGAGTAGCAAAGGCACAGCAAATCATACAATGAGAAGATAAGGAAAATAACAAACGCTAACTAAACGCGAACACCGCACTCATTCGCAACAGCGAACGCGTTTACAGCGTGGTCTCCGCGTGTTAAGCACAACAGAGACAAGCACGTGAGCGCTTGCTTAACGGTTACCTCACCAAGCCTACAGCAAGCGTTCATATCAGACAAGACAGACAGACGGACAGGAAGTAGGATCGGAAAGATCCACTGCTCTTTCCGCCAGAGCGAGTGCGATCCAGGTAAAGTAACAGAGCTAGCAGGATCCACTGCTCTTACCGCCAGAGCGAGTGCGATCCAAGTAAGACAGGGCGATGAGATAGCTGGTAGCAACCGCTGCTCCAGCTATACTCCAAGAAAGCAGATCAGAAGGATCCACAGCTGCTACCGCTAGAGGCTAGTGCGATCCAAGCAAGACAAACAGGAGATAACTGGTAGCAACCGCTGCTCCAGCTATACTCCAAGACAGACAGAACGATTTCCTGACGACCACCATTGGCGACAGGACAATCGCAACAGAGAGGCAATACAGACAAAACAGACAGGCTAACTGCACTAGAGAAGCTGCCTAGTGCAGTCCCCAGAATTACTCTAACTAACTATAACAATCCAACAGGAAAGGCTGACACTCCAGGAGTGATTTAACAAACCGTTATGACCAGAAAAGCCTTCTGGTCAGCAGCAGGTCTTTATAGTGCCAGCCCTCAAAGGAGACAGCTGGGTAATTTGCATGTATGCAAATTCCTCAGCAAAGCAGCTCTGAAAGTTGCAAGATGAAGCCAGGTCTCTTTTCCAGAGACCTGCATCTTTCAGACATAAGGAATGGTCAAACAGCTGTCTGCCTGTGCAGCCAGCTGAGCGGATCATTACATTTCATTGTGATAAGTAGTGATAAAGTTATTGGCAAATGAATGGGAGGTGAAAGTTGCTCAGATGCATAAGGTGAACAACACTGTAGGCTGAAGTGGTTAAAAGGTTCTCTCATTATATAGTAAATTATATAAAATGAACACTCCACCTATGGAAGGCCTGTAAATAGTGTGCACTGCTGGGAAGAAGGGAGGGCTGGCATTATTTTCCTTCTGGGGGCTGCTCCTTAGCTCCCCAATCTATACGCCCTCTGCCACGTTCTAAGGAGCAGACCCGCAGGTGGCAAAACATCAAGCTCCTGCTGCAGTGTGCCCCCCCCCCCCCCCCCTTCCCGACTGCTGCAATGCATGCCGGGAGATGTACTCCTTCCATGTGATGTACTCACATCGAAGGGCTACATCTCCTGGGGAGGGAGGATACCTATTGGTTTGTTTCAAGCCAATAGGGAGCTCCAGCAGTATGCTTCTGCTCCCACCGGTATTGCAGCGCTTGTCCCCGGCGACAAAAAACAGCGACTCGAACGGTGATGGATGCAGAATGGTGCCAGTCTGACTGGCTTTGATGGGCCCAGCGTATCCTGTATGCTGGGAATGTGCTGCTGTGAACCCAGTCCAAGGGTACATTCACATTGTGTGCTGCTGTCATGACGTACTGCACATAATGTGCATTCTGCATGTTAACTGGACACTCCCATTCAGAATAAAGCTGTGTGTTCCTATGTTTTACAATGTAATGCAGCCAGGAACAAATAATTGGATGACACTTTTCCCATCAGGTTCTATTGTGTTGCGGCCGATGTCTGAACTCTAATGCAGGGAATACACGGTGCGGTTGTGCGCCGGAATCGAGCCGCCGGTATCGGTCCCCGCGAGCGTGTGGATCGCTTCCCGCTCGTCCCCGTGGGCATTTCCTAATCTTCTGTGTGTTTCTTCTAGTGTTCTCCCTGCCGGTATCGAGCGGGGAATCTATCCGGCGAGGTATCGGACAGGTGGGAAATTATCAATCGAGCCATCAGCGGCCCGATTGATAATTTCAAACGCACCGTGCATTCCCAGCATAACACACCGGAATGCATGCTCAAAATTGCAATCTTGCATGTGTTGTTCAGTTTGAATGGTCTTTTAAGGTAATGTGTTTGTCATTCAAATTAACTGCTTCCGGACCATTGAAATTGAAATTTACGCCATGTTTATGTCCACTTATCCCTGCCCTGCCAGATATCAACTTCCGCATTGCACTCGCTGTTCCTGTTGTTCCATATCTTTGGTTAAGAGCCAGTTTCATTGGTTTCTGACTTTGTGATTACTGTGAGCTACAGTCACACTAAACTATGTTTACAAAAAGGAAAGGATGGCTCTGGTCCCTAAAGTGTACCTGAGACAAGAACTACAGCTTGATTTATACTTACCTGGGGCTTCCTCCAAATCCATGAGGACCATGGACTCCATCACTGTCTTCCTAGGCCGTTTCATTTTCCAGTTCTCTGCTCTGTCTATTTAGTCAGTTGTTTTCTTTTGTACATGTGCAGCACGGTTCGTGCATGGCCCTGTCACCCTGGCTGGGAACATTCTGCGCTTGCACAGTTGTGCAGAACAGCACGACTTGCCAAATTAAGAAGGCTGAGAAAGAGAACGGAGCAGCCCGAGGAGGACAGTGATGGAGGCCACGGTCCTCATGGGGCTGGAAGAATGCCAGGTAATTATGCATCATGCAGTTAGTCTTATCTCAGATTTCCTTTAAGGTTTCAGAACCATCTGGTTCCAGAAAGCCTAAAGGAGTTTTCAGGAAAAAAAAAAAAAAAAAAAAGCTTTAGGGTCCTTTTATACTTAATCAGTTGCTCTCAGTTATAGTAGCTGAAAGAAAACTGATTTTCAAAGTAAAGCCCATGTTTTCATATGGCACCTTTCACACTTAAAGAGACTCTGTAACAATATTTTCAGCCTTATTTCTTCTATCCTATAAGTTCCTATACCTGTTCTAATGGCGTACGTTAAAAAAAAAGGGCGCATGGTTTTAAACGATAAGCATGAATAACGTTTAAAAAAAATTGTGCTATATTTCGTTTAAAAATAATGTTTTATAAAGTTATAAATCATTAAATAATGTGTATGAAATCGGCAATTGTAAAAACGTTAATCTTCCCTGTTTAAAAAGTGAAATTTATAATAACGTTTTATAAAACATTAATAAGAATGTTGCTAAAGCTATACCTAACCCTACTCTCACACAGAACCCTCTCTGTACCTATCCCTAACCCCTAGACCCCCTGGTGGTGCCTAAACCTAAGACCCCCCTGGTGGTGCCTAAACCTAAGACCCCCCTGGTGGTGCCTAAACCTAAGACCCCCCCTGGTGGTGCCTAAACCTAAGACCCCCCTGGTGGTGCCTAAACCTAAGACCCCCCTGGTGGTGCCTAAACCTAAGACCCCCCCTGTGATAAGCATTAATAACGTTTTAAAAAATATTGTGCGGTTTTTCGTTTAAAAATAATGTTTTAAAAAAGAAAAATTTTACAATTTTTCGTTTGAAAATAATGTTTTAAAAAATATTGTACTGTTTTTCGTTTAAAAATAATGTGTAAAAAATTATAAATCATTAAATAATGTGTAATCATGAGAAGCAGTTATAAAACATTAAAAGTCTCCGGGCGCCGCTTTTAAAACGTTATTTTTCACCGGCGCCCTTTTTTCCTGTTGGGCGCCCATTAAATGATATTTATTATAGGAGTGAATGGCGGCGCCCTTTTTGTCCACCTGCCTCATGCGCCCAAATTTCCTGCTTCCGTCTCATGTGCTCTGTCTTATTGCAGCCTTTCCTAGTTGCACAGTGGCTGTGTTATCTCTGTTATATGATCTAATCTTCTCTCTTCTGTCGGCTCTGTCAGATAAGGCTGGAATGTGTGGAATGTGCAGCACTGCTTGTCATTGGCAGAAGCTTTACACACCCTCTTCACACTGTGTGAGTCACAGTCTGAGCATATCACAAGCTGGTTAGTTTGTTTGTAAACACTGCCTAAAACTCTCAATTACAAGCCAGGATTGCAGCAGGGAGTGGCAGAAACAGCACAGAGGGGCCCAGGAGAACATAAGGAATAGAATGGTATGCTTTTTATTGTAAGAATTTTAGAGTACAGATTCTCTTTAATGGGCTTGATTCACAAAGCCATGCAAACTGTTTAGCACGGGTGTGCTAAACAGTTAGCACGTGAAGTGCCGTTCGCGGACTTTTGTGCGCGCAAAGTGCTGCAATTCACGCAATCGCGGACTTTTGCGCACGCTAAACTGTTTGCATGGCTTTGTGAATCAAGCCCAATGTGTTTTAACTGAAATCTTCTTCCCAATGCACTGCTATGGAATAAACGCATACCAACTTGTACTAACGTGTACTAACGCATACCAGCTGATTAAGTGTAAACGGGGCCTAACTCACCTGGGGCTTTCTCAAGCCCCTTGTAGCCCACTGTCCCACGCTGACCGCTACACTCACCGCCGCCTCCCGGTCTCTGCGCACGGTGCAGAGGCTGACCCCGAGGTCGTCCTTACTGCGCCTGCGTGAATCACCACTGTCAATCATGGCTACATTGCCCACGGCACACTGCGCAGGTGCAGAACCACTACCACCTGCACAGTACTCCATGGGCAATGTGGCCATGATTGACAGGGGCGCTTCAAGCAGGCACAGTAAGGACGACCTCGGGGTCAGCCTCTGCACTGTGCAGGAAGACCGGGATGGCGGCGCAGAGCGGAGGTGACAGCGTGGGACAGTCGGCTGCAAGGGGCTGGAGAAAGCCACAGGTGAGTAAACCTTTTTTTTTTTTTTTCCCCTGATAACTCCTTTAACCCTCTGGGCGATAGTCCCAAGCTGAGCTTGGGGTAAACCGCCGCAGAGGATTTCTCAGGCCCTGGTGGGCCGATTTTTTTGTTGCATGCAGCTAGCACTTTGCTAGCTGCGTGTATATACCGATCGCCGCCCCTCCGTGCTGATTCGCCGCTACCTGCCGTGCCGCGCTAGGCTAGCTACATGATTAAAAAAAAATTACAAAAAAAAGTGCTGCGCCGCCCCCTGGTGATATTATTGTATCGCCCAGGAGGTTAAAGGCACACTTAAGCCAGACCAAAAAAATGAGTTTTACTCACCTGGGGCTTCTACCAGCCCCCTGCAGCAGTCCTGTGCCCTCGCAGCCACTCACTAATCCCCTGGTTCCCCGCTGCCAGCTAGTTTCGTTTTTGCCGACAGGCCCATCAGGGCTGGCCACGCGTAGCTTTTCCCGCATTCCCGACTGTAATTAGCGCTATTGCAGGCCGCAACGCGTACAAAAATATGCGTTGCCGCATTACGAACGCATAGATAGGCGGCAACGCGTTGTGGCCCGCAATATCGCTAATTACAGTCGGGAATGCGGAAAAACCTACGCCTGGCCAGCCCTGATGGGCCTGTCGGCAAAAACGAAACTAGCTGGCAGCGGGGGACCGGAGAATTAGTGAGTGACTGCGAGGGCACAGGACTGCTGCAGGGGGCTGGTAGAAGCCCCAGGTGAGTAAAACTCATTTTTTTTCCTGGCTTAAGGTTCACTTTAACCACTTGAGGACCGTGGGCTTTACTCCCCTTAAGGACCAGGCACTTTTTTTCCATTCAGACCACTGCAGCTTTCACGGTTTATTGCTCGCTCATACAACCTACCACCTAAATGAATTTTGGCTCCTTTTCTTGTCACTAATAAAGCTTTCTTTTGGTGCTATTTGATTGCTGCTGCGATTTTTACTTTTTATTATATTCATCAAAAAATACATGAATTTTGGCAAAAAATGATTTTTTTAACTTTCTGTGCTGACATTTTTCAAATAAAGTGAAATTTCTGTATACATGCAGCGCGAAAAATGTGGACAAACATGTTTTTGATAAAAAAAACCCCATTCAGTGTATATTTATTGGTTTGGGTAAAAGTTATAGCGTTTACAAACTATGGTGCAAAAAGTGAATTTTCCCATTTTCAAGCATCTATGACTTTTCTGACCCCCTGTCATGTTTCATGAGGGGCTAGAATTCCAGGATAGTATAAATACCCCCCAAATGACCCCATTTTGGAAAGAAGACATCCCAAAGTATTCATTAAGAGGCATAGTGAGTTCATAGAAGATATTATTTTTTGTCACAAGTAAGCGGAAAATGACACTTTGTGACAAAAAAAAAAAAAAAAAAGTTTCCATTTCTTCTAACTTGCGACAAAAAAAAATGAAATTTGCCACGGACTCACCATGCCCCTCTCTGAATACCTTGAAGTGTCTACTTTCCAAAATGGGGTAATTTGTGGGGTGTGTTTACTGTCCTCGCATTTTGGGGGGGTGCTAATTTGTAAGCACCCCTGTAAAGCCTAAAGGTGCTCATTGGACTTTGGGCCCCTTAGCGCAGTTAGGCTGCAAAAAAGTGCCACACATGTGGTATTGCCGTACTCAGTAGAAGTAGTATAATGTGTTTTGGGGTGTATTTTTACACATACCAATGCTGGGTGGGAGAAATATCTCTGTAAATGACAATTTTTTCATTTTTCTTACATAGAATTGTCCATTTACAGAGGTCTTTCTCCCACTCAGAATGGGTATGTGTAAAAATACACCCCAAAACACATTATACTACTTCTCCTGAGTACGGCGATACCACATGTGTGGCACTTTTTTGCACCCTAACTGCGCTAAGGGGCCCAAAGTCCAATGAGTACCTTTAGGATTTCACAGGTCATTTTGAGAAATTTCGTTTCAAGACTACTCCTCACGATTTAGGGCCCCTAAAATGCCAGGACAGTATAGGAACCCCACAAATGACCCCATTTTAGAAAGAAGACACCCCAAGGTATTCCGTTAGTAGTACGGTGAGTTCATAGAAGATTTTATTTTTTGTCACAAGTTAGCGGAAAATGACACTTTGTGAAAAAAAACAATAAAAATCAATTTCCGCTAACTTGTGACAAAAAATAAAATCTTCTATGAACTCACCGTACTGCTAACAGAATACCTTGGGGTGTCTTCTTTCTAAAATGGGGTCATTTGTGGGGTTCCTATACTGTCCTGGCATTTTAGGGGCCCTAAACCGTGAGGAGTAGTCTTGAAACAAAATTTCTCAAAATGACCTGTGAAATCCTAAAAGTACTCATTGGACTTTGGGCCCCTTAGCGCAGTTAGGGTGCAAAAAAGTGCCACACATGTGGTATTGCCGTACTTGGGAGAAGTAGTACAATGTGTTTTGGGGTGTATTTTTACACATACCCATGCTGGGTGGGAGAAATAACTCTGTAAATGGACAATTGTGTGTAAAAAAATCAAAAGATTGTCATTTACAGAGGTATTTCTCCCACCCAGCATGGGTATGTGTAAAAATACACCCCAAAACACATTATACTACTTCTCCCGAGTACGGCGATACCACATGTGTGGCACTTTTTTGCACCCTAACTGCGCTAAAGGGCCCAAAGTCCAATGAGTACCTTTAGGATTTCACAGGTCATTTTTGTTTCAAGACTACTCCTCACGGTTTAGGGCCCCTAAAATGCCAGGGCAGTATAGGAACCCCACTAATGACCCCATTTTAGAAAGAAGACACCCCAAGGTATTCCGTTAGGAGTATGGTGAGTTCATAGAAGTTTTTATTTTTTTGTCACAAGTTAGCGGAAATTGATTTTAATTGTTTTTTTTCACAAAGTGTCATTTTCCGCTAACTTGTGACAAAAAATAAAATCTTCTATGAACTCACCATACTCCTAACGGTATACCTTTGGGTCTCTTCTTTCTAGAATGGGGTCATTTGTGGGGTTCCTATACTGCCCTGGCATTTTAGGGGCCCTAAACCGTGAGGAGTAGTCTTGAAACAAAAATGACCTGTGAAATCCTAAAGGTACTCATTGGACTTTGGGCCCCTTAGCGTACTTAGGGTGTAAAAAAGTGCCACACATGTGGTACCGCCGTACTCAGGAGAAGTAGTATAATGTGTTTTGGGGTGTATTTTTACACATACCCATGCTGGGTGGGAGAAATATCTCTGTAAATGACAATTGTTTGATTTTTTTTTTACACACAATTGTCCATTTACAGAGATATTTCTCCCACCCAGCATTGGTATGTGTAAAAATACACCCCAAAACACATTATACTACTTCTCCTGAGTACGGCGATACCACATGTGTGACACTTTTTTGCAGCCTAAGTGCGCTAAGGGGCCCAACGTTCTATTCACAGGTCATATTGAGGCATTTGTTTTCTAGACTACTCCTCACGGTTTAGGGCCCCTAAAATGCCAGGGCAGTATAGGAACCCCACAAGTGACCCCATTTTAGAAATAAGACACCCCAAGGTATTCCGTTAGGTGTATGGCGAGTTCATAGAAGATTTTATTTTTTGTCACAAGTTAGTGAAAAATGACACTTTGTGAAAAAAAACAATAAAAATCAATTTCCGCTAACTTTTGACAAAAAATAAAATCTTCTATGAACTCGTCATACACCTAACAGAATACATTGGGGTGTATTTTTTCTAAAATGGGGTCACTTGTGGGGTTCCTATACCGCCCTGGCATTTTACGGGCCCAAAGTAGTCTGGAAACCAAATGTCTCAAGATTACTGTTCAGGGGTATAAGCATCTGCAAATTTTGATGACAGGTGGTGTATGAGGGGGCGAATTTTGTGGAACCGGTCATAAGCAGGGTGGCCTTTTAGATGACAGGTTGTATTGGGCCTGATCTGATGGATAGGAGTGCTAGGGGGGTGACAGGAGGTGATTGATGGGTGTCTCAGGGGGTGGTTAGAGGGGAAAATAGATGCAATCAATGCACTGGGGAGGTGATCGGAAGGGGGTCTGAGGGGGATCTGAGGGTTTGGCCGAGTGATCAGGAGCCCACACGGGGCAAATTAGGGCCTGATCTGATGGGTAGGTGTGCTAGGGGGTGACAGGAGGTGATTGATGGGTGTCTCAAGGTGAGATTAGAGGGGGGAATAGATGCAAGCAATGCACTGGCGAGGTGATCAGGGCTGGGGTCTGAGGGCGTTCTGAGGGTGTGGGCGGGTAATTGAGTGCCCTAGGGGCAGATAGGGGTCTAATCTGATGGATAGCAGTGACATGGGGTGATTGATGGGTAATTAGTGGGTGTTTAGAGGAGAGAACAGATGTAAACAATGCACTTGGGAGGTGATCTGACGTCGGATCTGCGGGCGATCTATTGGTGTGGGTGGGTGATCAGATTGCCCACAAGGGGCAGGTTAGGGGCTGATTGATGGGTGGCAGTGCCAGGGGGTGATTGATGGGTGGCAGTGCCAGGCTGTGATTGATGGGTGGCAGTGACAGGGGGTGATTGATGGGTGATTGACAGGTGATCAGTGGGTTATTACAGGGAAGAACAGATGTAACTAATGCACTGGCGAATTGATAAGGGGGGGGGGGTCTGAGGGCAATCTGAGCGTGTAGACGGGTGATTGGGTGCCCGCAAGGGGCAGATTAGGGTCTGATCTGATGGGTAAAAGTGACAGGTGGTGATAGGGGGTGATTGATGGGTAATTAGTGGGTGTTTAGGGTAGAGAACAGATGTAAACACTGCACTTGGGAGGTGATCTGACGTCGGATCTGCGGGCGATCTATTGGTGTGGGTGGGTGATCAGATTGCCCGCAAGGGGCAGGTTAGGGGCTGATTGATGGGTGGCAGTGCCAGGGGGTGATTGATGGGTGGCAGTGCCAGGGGGTGATTGATGGGTGGCAGTGACAGGGGGTGATTGATGGGTGATTGACAGGTGATCAGTGGGTTATTACAGGGAAGAACAGATGTAACTAATGCACTGGCGAATTGATAAGGAGGGGTCTGAGGGCAATCTGAGCGTGTAGGCGGGTGATTGGGTGCCCGCAAGGGGCAGATTAGGGTCTGATCTGATGGGTAACAGTGACAGGTGGTGACAGGGGGTGATTGATGGGTAATTAGTGGGTGTTTAGGGTAGAGAACAGATGTAAACACTGCACTTGGGAGGTGATCTGACGTCGGATCTGCGGGCGATCTATTGGTGTGGGTGGGTGATCAGATTGCCCGCAAGGGGCAGGTTAGGGGGTGATTGATGGGTGGCAGTGCCAGGGGGTGATTGATGGGTGGCAGTGACAGGGGGTGATTGATGGGTGATTGACAGGTGATCAGTGGGTTATTACAGGGAAGAACAGATGTAACTAATGCACTGGCGAATTGATAAGGTGGGGTCTGAGGGCAATCTGAGAATGTAGGCGGGTGATTGGGTGCCCGCAAGGGGCAGATTAGGGTCTGATCTGATGGGTAACAGTGACAGGTGGTGATAGGGGGTGATTGATGGGCGATTGATGGGTAATTAGTGGGTGTTTAGGGTAGAGAACACATGTAAACACTGCACTTGGGAGGTGATCTGACGACGGATCTGCGGGCGATCTATTGGTGTGGGTGGGTGATCAGATTGCCCGCAAGGGGCAGGTTAGGGGCTGATTGATGGGTGGCAGTGACAGGGGGTGATTGATGGGTGATTAATGGGTGATTGACAGGTGATTGACAGGGGATCAGAGGGATAGAGGTATACAGTACACAGGGAGGGGGGGGTCTGAGGGGGGGGGTCTGGGGAGAATCTGAGCGGTGGGGGGGTGATCAGGAGTCCCCAGGGGGCAGTTTAGGGTTAAAAAAAATAGCGTTGACAGATAGTGACAGGGAGTGATTGATGGGTGATTAGGGGGGTGATTGGGTGTAAACAGGGGTCTGGGGGGTGGGCAGGGGGGGGTCTGAGGGGGGCTGTGGGCGATCAGGGGGCAGGGGGGGGGGAGATCAGTGTGCTTGGGTGCAGACTAGGGTGGCTTCAGCCTGCCCTGGCGGTCCCTCGGACACTGGGACCACCAGGGCAGGAGGCAGCCTGTATAATACACTTTGTAAACATTACAATGTGTATTATACACTTTGTATGCGGCGATCGTCGGGTTAACATCCCGCCGGCGCTTCCGTATGGCCGGCGGGATGTTGCGGCGGGTGAGCGGAGACAGGCGCCAGCGGAGGATCGCGTCACGGATGACGCGATCGCTCCGCCCATGCCCCTACAAGGACCGCCGCCTCTGTGGGTGAGCTGGTCCTTGCGGGCTCCACTTCCCGGCCGCCCCTGTGCGTTAGGCGGTCGGGAAGTGGTTAAAGACATGGCTCAATGCTGTAAGGAAATGATGTTGGTACAACTACTAAATACACTGATATTCAGCACCACCATGTGGAAGAACACATTATTGCAGTTGAAACTGCGTACGTACGAAAAGGGCGTCGGGAAAAAAGGGCGCGTGGTATAAACGATAAATGGAAAATATCGTTTATAGAAATATTGTGTAGAATTTCGTTTATAAATAGTGTTTTAAGAATTTATAAATCACTAAATAATGTTTATGAGATCAGCAATTCTTAAAACGTTAATCTTCCCTATTTGTGAAGTGAAACTTATATTTACGTTTATTAAAAACCCTCCCTGTACCTATCCCTAACCCCTAGACCCCCTGTTGGTGCCTAAACCTAAGACCCCCCTGTTGGTGCCTAAACCTAAGACCCCCCAGTTGGTGCCTAAACCTAAGACCCCCCAGTTGGTGCCTAAACCTAAGACCCCCCAGTTGGTGCCTAAACCTAAGACCCCCCTGTTGGTGCCTAAACCTAAGACCCCCCAGTTGGTGCCTAAACCTAAGACCCCCCTGTTGGTGCCTAAACCTAAGACCCCCCTGTTGGTGCCTAAACCTAAGACCCCCCTGTTGGTGCCTAAACCTAAGACCCCCCTGTTGGTGCCTAAACCTAAGACCCCCCAGTTGGTGCCTAAACCTAAGACCCCCCTGTTGGTGCCTAAACCTAAAACCCCCTATGGATAATAATGTTTTACACACATTAATAAATAAAAAATGTAAAGAAAAAAATGTAAATTATTTTTTGGGTGGATAATAATGTTTTAGAAATGTTTTAGAAATAGTGATTTAGTATCTTCATAAACGTTATTCGTCACGGGCTCATTTTGTAAACTTAAATCATCACAAACATAGTTATAAATCCTTAAAAATCTCCGGGCGCCGTTATAAATCCTTAAAAATCTCCGGCGCCGTTTTTTCCCTGTTCAGCGCCCATTAAACGATATTTATAATGGAAGTGAATGGGGCGCCCTTTTTGTCCACTTGTCTCATGCGCCCAAATCTACTGCTTCCGTTGAAACTACCTTGCATTGCCTTGTCAACTCTCTCCACCTATATAATTCTATGGGTCTGTTCACTTGTCTGTGTTGTAATGGATCTTGCTCAGGGTTGCTCGTAAACTAAGTTGCGATCACAATCCTGCCCTCCCAACAGGAGCCTAGGATTTCCCTGTAAAAAAAGGAGGAAATAGTGGAATACTGCCTCTTAAGAACCACCACGTGATTCACTTCAATAGTTTGTGCAGATAAAGGCCTCCACCCAGGACTACAGGAAAGCAAGGGGGATCTTTATGCCCCCTCTGTGAGTCTCACTCACCAGATTGTTTCTTGAGTTTTCTGCATACAAGCCCTCCTTCCTGGGCAACAAGAGCAGCAGTAATCACCTTCAAACACAAAGCGGAACTCGCATAGTGTAAAAAAACTTTAAGATTTATTGCTAAAATGCTTAAAAGATCTGCGTACCAGATTGAAGATCATACAAGCGCTTTCTATGTGTGCCAGCACCGCCGCGGTCGGATCTCCGCTGCATGCCACAGTCCCCGCTCTGATCAATTCCCCCTTTCGTCCTGCGTGACTCCTAGCTCCGCCCTACGCGTTTCGTCATTCGACTCATCAGGGGCCCCTGATTGGATTGGAATTTGTTGGAGAGTGTGTGTATTCGGTTGAAGTTTGCGGATCCCCAATACAAAACTGGTGACATTGGTGCTAATTTTATATTATCTTTATTGCTGTGGAGCGCTGTCCTTTTCTCCTCTCCTGGGAGTGACTTTTGGGTTTTTGCTCGTAAACTACACCAGTGCGAATCTACGCATCGTAGTTCGTAGGCGAAGTTTAAGAACTACACGTACGCATTTCCGCGTAGTCGTAGTCCTGCTATGCGAAGCTTCGCGTAGTTGACGTATGTATTGCGAAGTCAACTACGCGTGCGGTAACTGCATTTATATGGGTCATTGCGCATACGCAGAAATTTTATTGCCCTTTATACGCATACAATTCCGCATTGGATTTTGGAATGTATACTTATATTAGTTTGTGTATGCGCATAGTTAGCAGATTATTGCGTGGATCCATAGCGTGGAGCGAGAAGGCTACGCCCACCCCTACCGCCTCTTTAGGAAGAGTTAGCTCGATAAATAGAGTCAGTCCTGGCAGCGGCGTTTCTATGGCGCCCAGGCTGACTGCAGGACACATAAGGTAATTTCTGTCTTTTTTACTTTAATGGCTGATAATCTCGTGACTCTGAATGGAGATGCCACTATGCCACCTGGCTGTACTATGCACACTTCTCCCCGGCTGAAGCTGCACTATTATCCTCATGTAGTTTCATTGCCTCATCCTATTTGTTGGTCCTTTCCCCTCCCCTCTCATCCCTCAAGAATACACCTTTCCATTGTCCCAAAACTAAATACCCCCCTCTCACCCTTTCTCATCAAATTGTTAACTATCTATATCCCTAGGTCTACCGCACAGGTATGAGGCACCTCAGTCAAGCATATAACTGGAATTTTTATTATTTTTATTAATATTAATATTTTTAGTATTATGACCTTTGATTAGATGTTAATTAGCAGGATTTTTTTTCTCCCCCCCCCCCTTTTAATTGCACAGTAATAAGTGTGTATACGAGTTCATATACTAACATTCACAATCAGCTAGTGTATCTACTTACTATATCCCCTTCTAATGTTAATCGGTGTTAATCGGTGTGACGACTGGTAGGGGCAGCACACGTAACTTTAACTGTCAATAGGAATACCCTAACGCCATCATAGCCACCATAGTTTTTGAGCCTCTTCTGCTACATATGCTATAACAGTTGATTATCTATGCTGTTGAAAAGGACTACCCATGCTATGTATTTTATGCTTTTGGCTATTGAAGCTATATGTACTTACCCATGCTATGTACCCATGCTATGTATTTTATGCTCCTGGATATTGAAGGTATATTTATTTCTTTTCAATGTGGGTCCTGAGCGCCTTTCTAAACTGTTTTTATGTTTTTACTTTAAGCACGTATATTTGACCTGATGAAGCGGCTGCGACCGTGAAACGCGTTGTCGATGTGCACAAATAAATTCTGAACTTCTTTTTATACGGTTTGATTACTACTAATAAGGTAGGCTATTTCTACAATTACAGAGTTGTGATATCAGTATCCACATACACGCATACAACCCAGGGACCATACTAAAAGTCCACCCGGTCCAACACAGGCGCCTCCAACTACCACTAAGCTTATGCTAAATCCTTCCTGAGGATCCACAGATACCAGGAACCCCGTTATATATCTGAACTTTTTCTGGAGCGACGACCGAACCGGATGGTAAAAGGCCGAGTGAGGGCGGTACTCCCCCACATGCCTAGACGAGTGGTTGCCTCCAGCAACCCACACTTGTGAGTATTACTCTTACTCTACTACTTACCTGATGTTATTCCAACGTTAATACACCAGATTGGGCTCCCGATCTCCCTGTATTTTTGTCTTTTCAAGTCTGGATAATGTATAGCGCACTGTTTGAATTCACCCTATGGCCCCTTTTACACTTAAAGAGAAACTCCGACCAAGAATTGAACTTTATCCCAATCAGTAGTTGATACACCCTTTTACGTGAGAAATCTATTCCTTTAAAACAAACAGACCATCAGGAGGCGCTTTATGACTGATTTTGTGGTGAAACCCCTCCCACAAGAAAAGTACGTACTCTTGGCAGTTTCCTGTCTGTCAACCTTGCTGCATTGTGGGAAATAGCTGTTTACAGCTGTCTCCAACTGCCAAAAAACCATGGAACAGCTACATCACCTGCCAACAGTAAAAATGTTCACTGGAGTTCCTCTTTAATCAGTTGGTCTCAGTTAAAACTGAAAGAAAACTGATTTTCAAAGTGCCCATGTTTTCCTACGGCACCTTTCACACTTAACGGGTTTTAACTGAAATCTTTTTCACAATGCACTGCTATGGAAAAACGCGTACCAATGCGCACTAACGCACACTGACGCACACTAACGCATACCAACTCATTAAGTGTAAATGGGCCCTGAAGGTCTGCACACACTTGATGCAGATCAGTACTCTGTGATCGCTCTGAAAATGCTACATGCAGCAATTTCATAACTCCCAACTGTCCCTCTATCGGAGGGACAGTCCCTCTTTGAGAGCCCTGTCCCTCTGTCCCTCTTTCATCCTCATTTGTCCCTCTTTCAGGACTTTGTCCCTCTTTCTATGTAAATATATATATTTCTCTACTAAAAATGTGTTTGATTGACTCTAAACTTTATTCCCATCCTTTAAATTGATATATTACTTAATGTTAACATGTTAAAATAAAGGAAAATGAACCAGGATAGAAAGGATGAATGTGGTTTGAATTATAAAACAACATATTTTTCTTATGAAATCGTTATCGTATGCGTGACTACGGGTGTGACGGGGGCGTGATTAGGGGTGTGGCAGGGGTGTGGCTTAATTGTTCCTCTTTCTCATCTCAAAAAGTTGGGAGGTGTGCAATTTGCACTCTGCAATCGGAACCACAGTCATAAAGTTCCACAGCTGCACCTGCATTCTTGCTATACCAGCCTGCATGGATGACTAGGGGTTAAAGAGGTTTGGGGAGGGGGACCTTTTTTTTTTTAATTGTTTGTTTTTTAGTGCAAATAGTAGGTAAATTTGCTAGGGATCCTTATACAGCACTAATTCTGTGTACAGCTTATCATTATACAGCTTATCCTCAAACATAAACTGCGACCATGTCCACTATTTATTTATGGCTTCTCACAGAGTATGCTACTGACACTAACATTGCCCCATTAAAAAAAATGGTTTAGCATCCAGATATTTTGGGACTGTTGAGAAGGTGCTCAGCAGAATGTCTTAAGGTACTAATTTGGGGGGGGTAGGCAAGTTTGAACAGGTGAGTTTTGAGGGCTCGTTTTAAAGGAAGTAAAGGTGGGGGTGAGACTGATGGCTTGTGGGACAGAGTTCTAGAGAGTGGGGGCAACCATTGAGAAGTCCTGCATTCGCGCATGGGAGTGAGAAGTGCGCAGAGCCGACAGACGCAGGTCATTGGAGGAGAGGAGGGTGCAGGCCGGTATGTGCCTGTGGATGAGGTCAGAGATGTGGGAGGAATTGATCAGTCTGGCTGCTGCATTCATGACAGATTGGGGGGGGGGGGGGGTATGGTCTTAGAGGGAGGCCTGGTAAAAGGGAGTTGCAACTGACAGTTGGGGGAGAGAGATTTCCCCTCTGATGGTGATAGTAGCAAAAAAGTTTTCTGTACCGTGTTACCCAAACAAATTATATAGGTAGAAAAAGCAAAAGTTTTGTAAAAAAAATAATACCTTTTAATTACCACCCTCTGGTGGTGGTAATTTTGATGATCAAGTGGTTTGATGTCAGGGGCTGAGAGGGTGTAGATTGGAGGGTAGGGTTAGTTAGGGTGTTGAAGGTAGATTTCCATACCTCCCAGATAGGTGCCATGACAGAAACGGCCAGATGGAGGTTGTTAGTGGAGGTGGTTAAGTGGATTGTCAGATGAGAGTCGGTCAGGTTTGCCTTCTACCTCCATCCGCACTTTGTCTAGCTTCTCACACTGTTGTTGTTGTTTTTTCACCCTCGTTTTTTTTCTTTTCCTCTTGGTGCTTTTGTTTTCAGTATTAGTTACAGTAGTTAATTTTATTCTTTCCTAGATTCCGTTATTGAGGTAAGTTCTTATTGATCCAGGTGGTGGGCTCTCTTTGCCCTTAGTTGTCAGTCTCTCAGGATGGGGACCCCTGTGGTTTCTGGGCCCCCCTGCAGATGCATCTCTTGCAGTGTCTATTGTTATGCCCCTGTGTATGAACATTACTAAAATCTCCTGCACTCTGCTATGGTTCACACTTTTTGAACTATTGTTGAGGAAAGATTGATTGAGGAGAAGTGTTATCTTGGTCTTTGTGTAGTTGGTTGCACTGATTTTGTTTTGTGTTTTAATATATTTTATTAACAAGCTTTTATAAAATAACGATACCGCCTAGCAATGGATCGCTCTACTGGCCATGCACATCACCTCCCAACACACACACACACGCACGCACGCACGCACACGCACACACTCGCCGAAACACACACACACACCAGCCGGCCTTAGGTTTCTCAAAGGCCTAAGCAAAACTAGACCTTGGCGTTACCATCCACCAGCTGCACACTTTCTTTCAGCAATACAGCTGCCACAGATTGCAAAGCCACTTCCCAGAACAATGTGTTCTCGGTAATTGCAGGTGTATGGTATACAGATATGCCCTAGTTACTAATATTAGGTAGCCAGATGCGTCACCCAAATAATATAAGGTAGTCAGAGGTGCCCCTAATAGTAACAGGTGGCCAGATGTGCCCCACTTTTATTTGGTAGCCAAAAGAACCCCTTAGTTTTAGGTGCCGGGGATACCCCCAGTAGTAAGTAGCTAGAGGCACCCCCAAGTATTATGCAGCCAGAGAAACGTCCCATTTTCAGTAGCAAGAGGGCCCCCCAGTAAAGGTAGCTAGAAGTGTCCCTGAGTATAGGTACCCAGAGGTAGCACCTCAGTATGAGCTGCCAGAGATAGCTCCTTTGTATTAGGCACCCAAAGAGCCCCCAAGTATAAGTTGTCAAAGGCCTCCTCCACCCATACTTAATATCAGGTACCCCCCCCCCCCCCCCCCCCGTATAAGTAGCAGATGTGCCCACCCAACTTTTATAAGTATCCAGTTAGGCAGTATAGGAAACAGATAAGCCCACCCCTGTATATGTAGCTAGATACAGCCCCAGTATTAGGTAGCTGATCCAATATAGGTAGCACATGTATAGCCCCCTTTCCAGCATATGTAGCAGATGTGCGCGAGTATTAAGTAGTTCCCCCTCCTTCCATTATAGGTAGCCAGATGTTCTTCATTATTAAGTAGCTCCCCATCCCCCCTTCCAGTACAGGTAACAGGTGTGCCGTCGGTATAGGTAGCCAGATGTGCCTTTCGCATGCAGAATTGTGTGCTGAGCATAACAGAGAGGTTTCTCACCTCACATACCAACAAGCTCTTGATCAGCCATGCATCCAGCATCCTCTCAAAGCTCAGTTGCCTCTCTCATCATGTGACCTGCCAGTATGTGCCATCAGGTCACATGAACAGTGACACACCACCAGTGAGTGCTGCTGTGTAATTATTTCTCTCTTTTTCTCCATACAGATTTCCTCACTGTGTCCTGTCATCGCCATAGCACTGCAGAGCTCCCATGTCAGCTTAATTTCACACTACAAGAAGCAAGGCTGATTGTAGTTTGGGTGATGGAGAAAGACGGAGAGGAATTGGTGGTACACAGGTTCAGTAATGGTCAGGATGACTTCTCTCAGCAGGCTCAGTGGTACTCAGGGCGCACAGCAATGCCTTGGACATCACATGGAACCCTGACACTGAGCAATGTGGACGCTGATGACCAGGGGATTTATGAATGCCGATATGATGACCATGATAAACATTATGGATCCAATATTGTGAAATTATCCTTAACTGGTAAGCACTTTTAAGGTAGAATTGAAAATAAAAATACTAATGTACTAAAATAAAATACTAAAATACTAATAGATGTGATTGGGTATGTGCAGGCTGGAGAGTGTGAAAGAAAAGAATGGGCAGGCAGCAGGGATTTTACTGCAGATGAGTGGTTAAAAACCATTGGCAGTAGTTGAAGGGGGGGCAGGGCTAGGGCAAGGTTCTCCAGCGCTAGAGGGTGATATTCCCCCCCAATATATATATATTGTGCCCATTTTAGTTAGCCCCCTCCCACATTTATATAGCTGGATGTGCCCCCAGTATTATGCAGCCCCCCCTCCCTGCTATAGCCAGTTGTCCCTACAGTAGAGTGACCAGATGGGGTCGGCTAAAAAGGAGGACAGAGACCGTTAGAAAGGAGAATAAATACTGTATGACCAAATAACTCCAACTCCATCAGAGAAGGATCATTCACCAGGCAACCTAGGCATGTGCCAGGGGTCTAAAGGGTGTCAAGAGGCCCAGCTGCTTCCTTCTTTGACCTCTCTCCACTTCAGCTTACCAAAGGCACCACAAAGGGATGGCAAATCTAACCAACCTGCCTAGGGTCCCATTACATCTTAAGCCATCTCTGGTACCAATGCTATACGCTTCTTTTCGTCCTGCCTCAAAACATGGACATTTTATCGTGTGACAATCAGAAAACTTGCAACTTCTCTGCTTTAGACATTTCTGTTTCTTTTTCATTTGACATTTTACATAAAGTATTGATTAGTTGTGCTGTCGGATGGAACTAGAATATAAACAGTGTTGCCACGCACCCACTTCTTACGGTTATAGATATTGATAACCTGGTAACGGAAGCCGAAGTCTGCTCAATCTCAGTATATCTCATATGTATCTCATATCTCATATGTATATCACATATGTCATAAGTAAAATGCAGTCATCTCTGTTTCTGATCCTGTGAAAGGAGGACATTTTAATGAACTTTTGGAGTGCCTGGAGGACAGAGGAAACCATGCTAAAAAAGAGGACATGTCCCCCTTTTGAAGGATGTCTGGTCACTTTACCCTACAGTATAAGTAGCCCCCCTCCCTGTCTCAGATAGCCAGATGAGCCCCAAATTGAGCCTATCCAAGTGATGTGGCCCCAGTATAAGATAGCCCCCTCCCCTCCATTTAGATAGCCAGATGTACCTGCAGTCTTAGGCAGCCCCCTCGCCAAGTTAGGTAGCCAAATTAGCCCCCCTCCTTAGTTTGGCTAGCCAGATGAGCTCCCAGTATTAGATTGCCCCGTCCCCAAGTTAGATAGCTAGATGTACCCACAGCATTAGGAATCTCCCTTCCCCAAGTTAGAGGAAGGTTCAGGTGGTCACATGCTTGCAGCATTTTTTCTCTGTCTCCGTCTAGTGCCACACATAATGAGAGATGCCAATGCCACTTGAGTGAGACAAGAAGAGATTCTGAAAGCCCAACACATGGCTGTAGATCCCGTAGCAGAGAAGAGACAAGCACTTGGAGGGAGGTGCAGCTCTCAGGCTTAGGGTAAAACTGATCATTCCATGGGGGGCAGGGGTGTATTTCATTAGAGAATAGCAACATAGTAAAATTAAAAATGGGGTATCTCGGTCAGTTTTGAGAATAGTAATAATGAGTACAGTATACATTTTGGATACAGTAGTAACTGTATATGGAAGGTGGTGGTAATCATTAATTAAAGCATTAGTGATTAGTGTCAAGGTAGCCACTTATGATACAATTTGCGGAACAATCTTTTACAAACTATTCTTCTAACAAATGATCGGAAATTATCATTTGGGACCACTGGACAAAAATATCCTGACCAATCCAATCAGATTAATGAAGCCAATACGATTGTCGGATTAATTTCATTTATCTGATCGGATAGGTTGGGAGAGTTTTGTCTATTAGCGTTCCCAAATGATTGTTCATACAAAGAATTGTTCGTAAAAGATCATTCAGAAAATTGCATCAAAAAAAAAAAAAAAAAAAAAAAAAATTGTATCGTTAGTGCCACCTTTACATGAAAGTGTTAGTGTTCAGATAGTGCTTTTCTCCTGTCTGACTCAGGCAGGGATCACACTTGTCTTTGGCTGGATGGTCAGTGGCTGGATGGTGTAATGGTTAAGGGCTCTGCCTCTGACACAGGAGACCAGGGTTCGAATCTCAGCCTGTTCAGTAAGCCAGCACCTATTCAGTAGGAGACCTTAGGCAAGTCTCCCTAACACTGCTACTGCCTATAGAGCGTGCCCTAGTGGCTGCAGCTCTGGCGCTTTCAGTCCGCCAGGGGAAAAGCGCGATATAAATGTTCTGTGTCTATTTGTCTTTCAGTTTTCTGCGTGTGTTTTTTTTTTCTGCACACTACAGGCTTGATTCACTACGACAAATAGCATGCCTTATCAGCGTTAACACATCTTTTCAGAGTTAATATGCCTTATCAGCAGTGGCGGCGCTACACTGGGGCTTACCCAGGCTTCAGCCCCAGCTGGCGACTCATTAGCCCCCATTAAAGCCCCCCCCCCGCCACAAGTTCCCAGAACTTCCGAGTCCGACCCGACCTGCACAGAAGGAGCCGAGCCTGGCTGGGAGGAGGACTTGGGCGGGCGCTGACTGACTGTATCACCACCCACCAGCGATCAGTCACCGCCCCGGCCCGGGTGCAGGCTCAGCCACGCAGGGCGGCCCGCCCCGCCCCGCAAGGGTACAATCTGGTAGCTATAGTATAGATGTGTGTCACGTGACGACGTCCGGCATCATGACACATGCAAAGCGCGCACGCTCTCCTTTTCCGCCCAGCTAGTTGCCACCGACGGGAGACAGAACAGACTCGGCAGCATCACTGACTTCTAGTTAGCAGCACTCAGTCTCACGCACACCCAGTGGCAGTGAATGACCCAGGCACCCACGGACAGCGCACAGGACTGAAGGCTGGACTCTGGAGCCGAGCCAGTCAGTCAGCTAGACAGCCAGCAGGACTCAGGAGTCGGAACTCCTCCGACAAGGTGGGTGTGGTGGGTCGGGGTGTGCTGTCCTGTTTACTTCAGCCAGCCAACTGCCAAATTGTTATTTTGCAACTGTGCACCAGGCAGCCACCCAGGCCTGACTCTGAGCACCCACCTGGGGGGCCCCAGCCCACCCACCACCAGCCAGGCTTGAGCTGCGCTGCGGCCCCCAGCCCACCACCACCAGCCAGGCCTGAGCTGCACTGCGGCCCCCAGCCCACGCACCACCAGCCAGGCCTGAGCTGCGCTGCGGCCCCCAGCCCACCACCACCAGCCAGGCCTGAGCTGTGCTGCGGCCCCCAGCCCACCCACCACCGGCCAGGCCTTAGCTGCCCTGGGGGCCCCCAACCCACCACCCAGGCCTGCGCTGCCTTGGGGCCCCCAGCCCAACAATACCAGCCAGGCCTGAGCTGCTCTCCGGCCCCCAGCAAACCCATTACCAGCCAGGCCTTAGCTGCCATGGGACCCCCAGCCTACCACCACCACCAAGGCCTGAGGCCTTCAGCCCACCACCAGCTAGGCCTGAGCTGCCCTGGGCTGGGGTCCCCAGCCCACCACCTACCAGGCCTGAGCTGCCCTGGGGGTCCTCAGCCCACCACCACCCAGGCCTGAGCTGCCCTGGGGCCCCCAGCCCACCACCACCACCACCCAGGCCTGAGGCCTCCAGCCCACCACCAGCCAGGCTTGAGGTTCCCTGGGGCCCCCAGTCCACCATCACTAGCCTGACTACATATACTGGGGACATCTATACACCTGGGGACACTGGCTGTCTGTCATTATGTGCATTAACTGGTGAAATGCTGTCTCTCATTACATGCATTTACTGGGGAAATGCTGTCTGTCATTATGTGCATTTACTGGGGAAACGCTGTCTGTCATTACGTGCATTTACTGGGGTGAAAAGCTGTCTCTTATGTGCATTTACTGGGGTGAAAAGCTGTCTCTTATGTGCATTTACTGGGGTGAAAAGCTGTCTCTTATGTGCATTTACTGGGGTGAAAAGCTGTCTCTTATGCGCATTTACTGGGGTGAAAAGCTGTCTCTTATGTGCATTTACTGGGGTGAAAAGCTGTCTCTTATGCGCATTTACTGGGGTGAAAAGCTGTCTCTTATGTGCATTTACTGGGGTGAAAAGCTGTCTCTTATGTGCATTTACTGGGGTGAAAAGCTGTCTCTTATGTGCATTTACTGGGGTGAAAAGCTGTCTCTTATGTGCATTTACTGGGGTGAAAAGCTGTCTCTTTTGTGCATTTACGGGGGTGAAAAGCTGTCTCTTATGTGCATTTACGGGGGTGAAAAGCTGTCTCTTATGTGCATTTACAGGGGTGAAACGCTGTCTCTTATGTGCATTTACGGGTGAAACGCTGTCTGTCATGTGCATTTACTGGTGAAACGCTGTCTGTCATTATGTGCATTTACTTCATATTTTTTTTTATGTAACTACATTAGCTGGTACAACTACATTACAGTTAGCCCCGCCCACATGATGTCATGACCATACTCCCTTTTCTCACCACTTCGCGCGCTGCAAATACCCCCTGTAAGCCCCACCTGCCAGCCTTTGTGCCCCCTTTGAGCCCCCCAAAAAATCTGAAGCTGGAGCCGCCACTGCTTATCAGAGTTTACACGCCTTATCGGAGTAGCATAGCAAGTGCTACAAACGTATGCCTGCTAATTGCCAATGACGAGAGCTCCACTC
This sequence comes from Hyperolius riggenbachi, assembly GCF_040937935.1. NCBI lineage: Eukaryota > Metazoa > Chordata > Amphibia > Anura > Hyperoliidae > Hyperolius > Hyperolius riggenbachi. The sequence goes on from NC_090647.1 coordinate 562,918,762, forward strand.
ATCCTGCCCTGAGCCCCTGCGGGCCCAATCACTTTAAAGGACATTATCCCCGCACTTTTATGGGCCAATAGGTGCCTGTCAGGTTTACAGATGTGTTAACTCTGATAAGGTGTGTTAACTCTGATAAGTCATGCTATTTGTCTTAGTGAATCAAGCCCTATGTGTGTTCATATGCAGAAAAAGTGTGTTTTTTTTCACAGTAGTTGATGTAATTGATAGAGAAAACTGACAAAATGTGCAGAATTGTCCTGCAGGACGTCAGGTTTTTATCTGCACATGAAATCTGCATTCAGGTGTGAACTAGCCCATTGATTAACACGAGTTATCAGTTGAAATCAGTTTTTCTGTGCAGAGAACATGCATGAAAACAGAAAAGTGTGACGCCTGTCTCAGTGCTTGAGAGCTGCACCCACTGAAGGCACACTCAGTAGGCCACCCTGGAGCACTTCAACTCTTCACTTTTATACCACAGAAGGGAAAAATGTGTGAAACTTTATAAAAATGTATCAAAAAGCAGAAGTGTAACATGGAAGAACATGTCATGAGTTCACAAATATCAATGAAGGACATAATCCAAGGCTTGGTTCACTCTAACTTTTGCCAGTGGATCCGGACCTACCGTTCCATTGTCAGTTCCGCTGAACGGACAAAAAAATGCAGCAGGACCCAATTTTCTCGACCGTTTCCCTCAGCAGAATGTAAACAAAAGGTTTTGCAGCACAATATGAATTTATGGAAAACGGACATTTTACAGCACACTGGCTGTAAAAACGGACAGTTTTCCAGGATCTAGATATCTGGATCCGTACGGCTGGCTCCCCAAAAAAACGCAGGTGTGAACCAGGCCTAAGTGAAGAAATGTTCCTCTTTCCTGAATAATTTTTCTCCCTGTAAAAATAAAGGTCCTTTCTAATCTGCATCTGTGATGATAAATATTCCTCTGGATATTGCTTCATAGGTGAGCCTTGGGTTAAAAAACAGAAATTTACCTATGAAGAGGGAAGCTTCTGTATCCTCCTGTGGCTTTCTGTGCCTTCTTACCTCTGTCACCACTTGCTGGGGCCCTCCAGAAGATCTAGGCAGCACTCCTCTTCATGCACGATCAAGGCCGTGCTTGGTCAGCTATGCACAGTAGCATGGAGCCACTTGTGTACCAGCGGCTCCAGCTTACTGCACAGGCATGCAGGCTGGAAGGCAGCATGATCAGAAATCTGACAAGCTCTTGTCAGATTTCTTTTGGGGGTCCCCAAGCAACAACAGAATCCAAAGGATGCTACAGGATCCAGAGGCTTCCTACTACTAAGGTAAGTATCTGTTTTTTGACTCACATGCACTTTAACCACTTCACAACTGAGGGGTTTTACCCCTTCAGCATCCAAACAATTTTCACCTTTCAGCTCCTTCCATTCATTTGCCAATAACTTTATCTCTACTTCTCAGAATGAAATGTGTTAAATGTGGTTTTTTTTTATCACTAATTAGGCTTACTTTGGGTGGTAAATTATGCCAAGAATTATTTTATTCTAAATGTTTTTTAATGGAAAAATAAGAAAAAAATTGGAAAAAATCCTTATTTTTCAGTTTTCGGCCATTATAATTTTTAAATAATGCATGATACCATAATTAAAATCCATGTAATTTATGTGCCCATTTGTACCGGTTATAACACCATTTAAATGATGTCCCTATCACAATGTCTGGCGCCAATATTTTATTAGGAAATAAAGATGCATTTTTTTTCAGTTTTGCATTCATCATTAATAAAAAGCCCATAATTTATAAAGTAACAGTATTATACCATCTTGACATACATATTAAAAAAGTTCAGTCCCTAAGAAAACTATTTATGCATTTTTATAATTGTAAATTTATTTCATTGTATTTTTTTTACAAAAAAAATAAATGTTGGTAACTATTGGGGAGTGTGGGAGGTAAGGGGTTAATTTAAAATGTAAAAACAGGTCTTTGCATTTAAAAAAAATACTTTTAGTTGTAGTTTTACCATTTGGCCACAAGATGGCCTCAGTCTTTTTTTTTTTATACGTCCTGTAAGCAAAATATGTATGCTTACAGGAAGTGTACTGAAGATGGGAAACTTTTATTTATTAGAATGATCGTGCAGCTTCTCATAAAAGGCGCCGATAATTGCTACGGGGACTTAGATCAATGATTAGGAATTGCTTTCCCATTCATTGATCTCCTGGCGGGCAGATGGCAACATGAACGAGCGCACAAATAAGCGGGAGCGCTTACAGCAGTGGTAGCAGCGGGAGTACGGATATTTACTCCCCTGGGCGGTTAGATGAAGTCTGCAGGGGAGTAGATATACTGTACTGGAGCTGTGAAGTGGTTAAAGTGTACCTGTAGGGGAAAAAAAGTGCCCTAAGGCTACTTGCACACCAAGTCGTTGCGTTAGGTGCTACGTTAAGGTCGCATAACGTGCACCTAACGCAAGGCCTGGTGCTCCTCGATGTGGACGTCAGAGTGAGCCGCGTTGTGCAGCTCACTCTGGCGTCCGTGATGCGTACTCTTGGACGCATGCGGCATCACGTGGTCCCGCCGGCCAATCGCCGCAGAGCGGCCGCTCCAGGAAGTAAACACTGCATGTCACAATGTGCAGTGAATATTAATTAGCCATGTGCCTGGCCGCTCTCCGCTCCTCCCCAACATTACTGAGCATGTGCAAACAGTCTAACGCGGCTTAAGCCGCTGTAACGCCGTAGCATGCTGCACTCTCCTAAGAACGTGGAGCGTTACATGTAATGCAACATGGGCTGTGTGAACAGCCCACTTGTGTTACATTGCTGTGCGTTGGGGGAGCATTACAGGCTGCACTAACGTGCGCCTGTAACGTCCCTGTGTGGAAGCAGCCTAAATGGTTATATACCTCAGTAGAGAGAAGCCTTTGGATAATCCCTGTTCCTCTCACTTCCACCGTCGCTGCGACCCCTCATACCTCTTTGTCAAATGTTTGTAGAAGAGTGCATGCAACCATGCTCCCATTTGTGAATTCACTTAGAGGATCCAGAAGATTCCCTCTATTGAGGTAAGCTGACGCGTAGCTATGGGGGTGGGAGGGGGGTGGGGGGTGACAGAGGAAACAAATGTCCCTGGGCACTGGGACTAAAGGGCGCTGAGCCATCCTTGCTATCTCCTGAGGAGCATCAGTTTTAAAGGACAACTGTAGCAAGAGGGATACAGAGGCTTCCATATTTATTTCCTTTTAAACAATACCAGTTGCCTGATAGCTCTGCTGATCTATTTGGCTGCAGTTGTGTCTGAATCACACCAGTAACAAGCATGCGGCTAATCTTCTCAGTTCTGACAATAATGTCAGAAACCCCTGACCTGCTGCATGCTTGTTCAGGGTCTAGGGCTAAAAGTATTAGAGGCAGAGGATCAGCAGGACAGCCAGGCAACTGGTATTGCTTAAAAGGAAATAAATATGGCAGCCTCCACATACCTCTCGCTACAGTTGTCCTTTAACTACTTAAGGACCTTGAAGATTGAAATCTACGCCCTGTTTTGATGGCTACCTGGCTGCCAGGGCGTAGATTTCAATAAGCCGCCACTGCATGCATCCGCTGTTTTCATCTGTCTCTGACGGCAGAGCCCTGTGAGCCTGTCAGGAGACAATTTCATTGGCTCCTGGCCCTGTCTTTCAATGTAAGCAGCTCCCATTTGGCTTACACTGAAAGACAGGGTGAGGAGCCAATGAAAGCTGCTCCTGACAGGCTCACAGGAACTCTACCATTATAGAGACGGCAGAGTGGGTAGCCCAGGTTCCAGGGCCGGATTTAGGCCAAGGCCACCTAGGCCATGGCCTAGGGCACCACAGGAGTAAGGGCACCAAAGCAGCAGGCTAAACTGGTGCAGCATTTGCAAGCTTGCAAATGCTGCAATGCAGGGAGATCAGGTGAGCGCTTAACCGCGGTACTCTGCTGCTAGCTGCCTGTGCAGCAGCCTGTGAGGAAATGCGGAAAAGCCGCCGCGTGTGCCAAGAGCTAGGCGGCTGACTCCGTGTCCTACGCGGCGGTTTGCACGCGTCTGGTTGTGTGGTGGAACGCGGAAAAGCCACCGCATGTCCTGACAGCAAAGCAGCTGTTTGCATGCAGCAGCATGTGCTTGGTGTGGCTGGGTCTGTTAGTGCACCTAGGCAGATGGAGAGCTATGCGCGCGCGGGCCTGAATTCAGGACCTTTATACCAGCAGGGGAAGTGTCAGCTGATCAGGAAGATCAGCTGATTCCTGCAGGACTCATGATTGGCTGAATGGTTCGGGCGGGGCAGCAGAGTCCAGCAACTATATATTCTGCTGCTTATTCAGTTGCTCTTTGTCTGGCGTTGCGATCACATACGTGGGAGCACCCAGATCCGTAGTCAGATCCGCAAGTGTGCCGGGACCAGCTGGAGCTGTAATCCTACACTTAGCTAGTTTCTGTTGATAGCTTAAAGTACTAGTTTGATTCTGATTATCTGTTATGACCTTTTGCCTGCCTGACTATCCTTCTGAACTCTGATCTTGTACCTCGATATTTCTGATACTCTGTTTCCGAACCCCGGCTCGTCCTTAGACTCTGCTTCTGCCTACTGATCTTGTACCTCGATATTTCTGATACCCTGTTGCCGAACCCTGCCTGTACCTGACTCTGCCTTTGCCTCTTGATATTGTACTTTATCTGTCCGTGTGTACGACCTGGCTTGTCCGACCTCGAGAACCGACCTCACTGTTGGAGGCGGTTCCTCGTTCTATCAGTGACACTTCCTCCAGAGTGTTACTTTTAGACAATCCTTCCTACTCGCAGCCTGACTCCTCCCGTCTTGGAGAGTCCAGGTCTTCGGAAGGAATCCGTGCAGTATACCTTACTGCGCTGAGGCTTAGTCCTCAAAGTGTTACTGTTACACCAAACACTACATTCTACTCAGGTGAACAGAGGTTAGCTGGTATATCGGATTATCGGTGATACTGCAGATCACTTATAATCTGGTATACATCTGTATTCCCAGTGATACTGCAGATCACCGGTAATCAGATCCTCTCTGTGCTTCACCGATCGTTACAGAACGCCAGACCAAAAAAAAAAAACAGATGGACGCACGCGCTGACCCTCTGACTGTGCTTGCCACTTCAGTGGATAGCATCCATCAAGCACTGGGCCAGCACAAAGCCTTAATTGATGCCCTATCAGGCTCTGTGCGAATCCTTCAGACGTCAGTTGATTCGGTGCGATCCCCTTCTAGTGATGCCATACGTATGCCCGTACCTGATAAATTTTCCGGCCACAAGTCTGACTTTCGGAATTTTAAGAGTAGAGTGTTATCATATTTTGAGCTGAGAACCCGATCCTCGGGAACTGAGACCCAACGGGTCATATTTATTAAGACCTTACTAACTGGTGACTCCCAGACCTGGGCGTACAATTTGCCGGCCAGGGACTTAGCCCTTACCTCGGTAGAAGAATTCTTTAAAGCCATGGCAGTGATTTACGACGACCCTGACCTTGCTGCGACCTCTGAGCGGAAGCTTAAGCTTTTGCGGCAAGGCAGCGGTCCAGTCGAAGATTACGCGGCCAAATTTCGTAGGTGGTCAGTTACGGCCAGGTTTGACACCTATGCCCTGTTAGATTACTTCCTGTCTGGGTTGTCGGATGAGGTCTCCGACCTAATGTTAAGCCAACCCGAGCCCAAGACAGTCGATGAGGCCATCTCGTCGGCCATTCGAATCGACCGTAGGCTACGCCATCAGAGACAAACTAAGGGCAGTCATCGTGTCAGGGTGACTTCCTACGCAGCACCTCCTGCTGCACCCCTAGTAACTCCATCTCCTGCTGTCTCATCGTCTCCGGTCTTGCCGCCACCTGAACCGATGCAGATCGGTCGATCTAAGTTGACCCAAGTGGAGAGAAGACGGAGAATGTCTGAGCAATTATGTCTATACTGTGGTGAAGGGGGGCATAGGGTACGAGACTGTCCCATTAAACCGGATAAAAATAAGCCGGGAAATGCTACCGCCTAGGAGTTGTAAGGGGTGACACCCTGGGCGCCCAACTCACACCCCTAAAAGAAAGACGTTTGCTCCTTCCTTGTACGATTACGTGGGGGGACAAATCTGAAGCCACAGAGGCCTTTCTTGATTCAGGCTCCGCGGCTAACTTTATGAGTTCAGAGTTCGCAGAAAAGTTGGGCATTCCGCTCACCCCAGTAAGACCACCTATCCAGGTTACTGCTGTGGACGATTCCCCGCTGCAAAGGGACCGTCCGCTGTCTCAGACACCAGAGGTGGAAGTCACTATTGGGGTTCTGCATAACGAAAGTCTAAGTTTCTTTGTATTACACATGACCACCTCCACAATTGTTTTGGGTATGCCCTGGCTGCAGCTCCATTCGCCACAGATTAATTGGGCTGCTGGACAATTAACTAGTTGGTCAGACTTCTGTTCCCAACAGTGTCTAGGGAAGGTGACTTTAGGTCAGACCAAGTTTCATGTGGAGGGTGTTCCCGAGCAATACTCCGAGTTCTCAGATGTATTCTGTCCCAAGGCTGCTGACAAGTTACCTCCTCATCGCCCATTCGATTGCCCCATCGATCTCCGTGCCGGTTGTATGCCCCCTAGGGGTCACCTGTATAATTTGTCTGGACCAGAGAAAATAGCGATGCAGGAGTACATTCGTGACAATTTAGCCAAAGGGTTCATTCGCCCCTCCCGGTCGCCTGCAGGGGCCGGTTTCTTTTTTGTTAAGAAGAAAGACGGAGGGCTTCGACCTTGCATCGACTACCGTGGCCTGAATAAAATCACGGTGAAGAATCGTTATCCGTTACCATTGATAGATGATTTATTTACGCAGGTCACGAATGCCAAGATCTTTTCAAAATTAGATCTGAGGGGTGCATACAACCTGATCCGCATTAGAAAGGGCGATGAATGGAAGACGGCCTTCAACACTCCCGACGGGCATTACGAGTACTTAGTGATGCCCTCCGGGTTGTGCAATGCGCCAGCCGTCTTCCAAGAATTAATCAACGAGGTATTCAGGGAGGTGTTGGGTAGATTTGTGCTAGTGTACCTTGACGATATACTGATCTATTCCAACAACCTCTCCGAGCACAGGGTCCACGTTAAATTCCTGTTGGACAAATTGAGGCAAAATATGCTGTATGCCAAGGTGGAGAAATGTATTTTCGAGGTGACCACTGTCACATTTTTAGGGTATGTGATTTCCACCTCGGGCTTGTCAATGGATCCTGCCAAGGTCAGAGCTGTCCTGGAATGGCCACAGCCAGTGGGGTTGAAGCCCCTGCAGAGATTTTTAGGTTTTGCGAACTACTATAGGAGGTTCATAAAGGGGTACTCCACGATAATTGCCCCTCTCACCAGTCTCACAAAAAAGGGGGCAGATACCACCCACTGGTCTCCTGAGGCTGTGGCAGCCTTTTCGCACTTGAAAAAACTGTTTTGCTCAGCGCCTATTTTAAGACATGTAGACACGTCCTTTCCTTTTATTGTGGAGGTTGACGCTTCGGAGGTTGGGGTAGGGGCGGTGCTGTCTCAGCGGTCAGGGTTACAAGGCAGATTGCATCCATGCGCTTATTTTTCCCATAGGTTTTCTCCGGCAGAGAAAAACTACGACATAAGCAACCGGGAACTTCTGGCCATTAAATTGGCATTTGAAGAATGGCGCCACTGGTTGGAGGGGGCAGAGCACACGATCACAGTTTATACTGATCACAAAAATTTGGAATACATCGAGGGGGCTAAGAGACTAAGTCCCCGACAGGCCCGTTGGTCTTTATTTTTTACGAGATTCAGATTTATTATCACGTACACTCCAGGCAGCAAAAACATCAAGGCAGATACCCTGTCCAGATGTTTCGAATTAGAGACAGCACAGCCCCCCGCTCCTGAGTCCATCATCCCGCAAAGGCTGGTATTAGCAGCCACAGAGACCTGGGAGGATTGGACAAAGGCTTTGGGTCCCTTTCAGCAGGATGTCCCTGAGGGAAAACCAGAGGGGGTTTTGTTTATCCCACTGCCTTTTCGTCTACAGGTCTTACAAATGTAAGAATGCTGGTCACCCTGGTGCTGCCAGAACGCAGGATCTGATAGCCAGGTGTGCTTGGTGGCCTTCTATGGCAACAGACTGCAAGGAGTATGTCAGGGAGTGTGCGGTATGTGCCAAGAGTAAACCCGGCAGGCACCTGTCGGTACCTTGCAGCCTTTGCCCGCCCCGAGTGAACCATGGACCCACTTGTCCATGGATTTTGTGGGTGAACTCCCCAGGTCTGAAGGCATGTCGGTCATTTGGGTGGTAGTCGACCGCTTCAGCAAAATGGCCCATTTCGTGCCCTTGAAAGGACTCCCCTCGGCCCAGGAATTGGCCGACCTATTTATTGTCCACATTTTCCGGCTGCACGGCATTCCGGAAAACATTGTGTCCGATCGGGGAGTCCAATTCATCTCTAAATTCTGGAGGGCATTTTGCCACCAAATGGGCATGAAGCTGTCTTTCTCGTCAGGCTACCACCCACAGACCAATGGGCAGACCGAAGGAGTTAATCAGTCTTTAGAACAGTTCTTAAGATGTTACGTTGCGGAGACACAGAATGATTGGGTAAAGTTTCTGGCTTTTGCAGAATTCGCACAGAATAATTTGAAGAGTTCTTCTTCTGGTTTTTCTCTGTTCCAGATGACAGGGAGGTCGCCCAAGTTCTCCCCGCTGCCAGTTGCCTCTTCTCCATTTCCCGCACTGGAGGATTGGCAGAAGTCACTCAGGGGCAATTGGGGAATTGTTAGAGAGAATTTGCAGAAAGCGTTCCAAAGTCAAAAGGGTCAAGCGGACAAGAGATGTTCCATGGAATGAAAGTTTCAGCCATGGGATTTAGTCTGGGTGTCCACACGTCACTTGACCCTGAAGCAGCCATCTGCCAAACTGGGCCCCAGGTTTGTGGGTCCATTTTCTGTGACCAAGAAGATCAACAACGTCACTTATGCCATTGATCTTCCTGCCAGCATGCGGGGCGTAAGGTCGTTTCACGTGTCCCTACTCAAACCTGCGGTTCATGTGGGTCCTACTCCTCCTCCTCCTGTGATGGTGGAGGACCAACCCGAGTATGAGGTAGAAAAAATCTTAGATTCGCGCATTGTACAGAACTCAGTACAATATCTGGTGCATTGGAAAGGGTATGGCATTGAGGAGAGACAATGGGTACCTGGGAACCGCATGCATGCGGACGAATTAAGGAAAGAGTTTCACGCTTTACATCCCGAGAAACCTGGTAGGAGTTGCTTGGTGTGGCTGGGTCTGTTAGTGCACCTAGGCAGATGGAGAGCTATGCTCGCGCGGGCCTGAATTCAGGACCTTTATACCTGCAGAGGAAGTGTCAGCTGATCAGGAAGGTCAGCTGATTCCTGCAGGACTCATGATTGGCTGAATGGTTCGGGCGGGGCAGCAGAGTCCAGCAACTGTATATTCTGCTGCTTATTCACTTGCTGGTTGTCTGGCGTGCGATCACATACGTGGGAGCACCCAGATCCGTAGTCAGATCCGCAAGTGTGCCGGGACCAGCTGGAGCTGTAATCCTACACTTAGCTAGTTTCTGTTGATAGCTTAAAGTACTAGTTTGATTCTGATTATCTGTTATGACCTTTTGCCTGCCTGACTATCCTTCTGAACTCTGATCTTGTACCTCGATATTTCTGATACTCTGTTGCCGAACCCCGGCTCGTCCTTAGACTCTGCTTCTGCCTACTGATCTTGTACCTCGATATTTCTGATACCCTGTTGCCGAACCCTGCCTGTACCTGACTCTGCCTTTGCCTCTTGATATTGTACTTTATCTGTCCGTGTGTGTACGACCTGGCTTGTCCGACCTCGAGAACCGACCTCACTGTTGGAGGCGGTTCCTCGTTCTATCAGTGACACTTCCTCCAGAGTGTTACTTTTAGACAATCCTTCCTACTCGCAGCCTGACTCCTCCCGTCTTGGAGAGTCCAGGTCTTCGGAAGGAATCCGTGCAGTATACCTTACTGCGCTGAGGCTTAGTCCTCAAAGTGTTACTGTTACACCAAACACTACATTCTACTCAGGTGAACAGAGGTTAGCTGGTATATCGGATTATCGGTGATACTGCAGATCACTTATAATCTGGTATACATCTGTATTCCCAGTGATACTGCAGATCACCGGTAATCAGATCCTCTCTGTGCTTCACCGATCGTTACACAGCCACCTTGCTCTCTGTGCATGTTTGCATTGTGGCCGGCGGCTATCTAATTGGGCAGCACTGGAGACCGAAAGGAACAGGAAGCTTCTGCACTGGAGATGAGCGGAGAAATGAGTGACACTGAAGGCAAGCTGGCTACCTATACTGAAGGGAAAGGGAGGAGTAATCTGGTTACCTATGCTGGAAAGAAAGGGAGGAGAGGTCATCTGGCTACCTATACTGGAGGGAAGGGGGAGGGGTCATCTCGCTACCTATACTGGAGGGAAAGGGAGGAGGGGTCATCTGGCTACCTACACTGTAGGGAAAGGGAGGAGGGGTCATCTGGCTACCTACACTGTAGGGAAAGGGAGGAGGGGTCATCTGGCTACCTACACTGTAAGGAAAGGGAGGAGGGGTCATCTGGCTATCTACACTGTAGGGAAAGGGAGGACGGGTCATCTGGCTACCTATACTGGAGGGAAGGGAGAGGGGTCATCTCGCTTCCTATACTGAAGGGGGGCAGCTGGTGGCAGTGGCCTTGGGCGCTAAAGAGTACAAATCCAGCCCTGCCAGGTTCCCAACATGCGGCAGTGACAGCGATTGAGGCGGGTATGTGCGGCGATTCGTCGTTATCTGTCGGTGTTCCGACGTTTCTGATACCAGCGGTCTCAGGTCCTTAAGGGGGCAGAGACCTCTAGTACTTAAGTGGTTAAAACACACAGATTCTGAGAAGAGACAACATGGGGGACAGCTATATGCCCCTTCCTCTCCCGACCCCTCCCCTCTGCTGTGCTACGTGATGATTGGATGAGTCACGCTTATGAGGGGAGGAAGATGGAAGAAGAGCGGCAGAAGCATTTCATACAAGGAGCCAGCGTGGGGACAGGAGGAGAATGGGTAAGACTGGGGCTGTTCTCTTCTTTGTGCAGCCTGCTGTGCAGAGGCCTCTCCAGCGACCCTGGCAATAGCACACAGGACACACAGGATTTCAAAGCCCTGACCCTGGTGACTGGTGAGATGACTCCCTAACAGGCAGTATCTGTGCAATAAAATGATCATTCATTATGTATGACCTGCAGTGTAAACATTGTCCTCCTGTTACAATCGGCCATATTCATGCAATCAGCAGCGGTTTACTAATTGCACTACTTTTGAAGGAACTGTGTGTGCTTTGATCTGCTTGTTGTTTGACCTGCTAGGACTTTAATTTGCATATATATAAATCAATAGCACCTGCTAACTGTATGCTTAAGGAGCCCATACACTGGTCGATTTCACCCATTGATCGATCGGCCACAAAGCGATGCACAATCAAGTGGCCGATCTATCAATTTGTGGCCGATTTTTGATCTGCTGCTGCCAGTAGATCGATGGCCCATAGATTTGCATTGGATCTAATGGTGCAATAATGCATTTAGATCAATTTTCAATAGATTTCCAATAGATTTAATTCTGAAATCTATAGGAAATCTCTTTGTAGTGTGTGGCATACATCAGATAGTTTCCTGTCAGATTGGACTTGACAGGCATCTGATGGTGGAATCTGCTGCAAATCTATCAGTGTATGGCCACCTTTAGTTCTGCTTGCTGTTACACTATCACCTGCTAGGGTTGTTTTTTTCCCTAAACTCTGATATAGGAAACCTTGTAGTTTTGTACGGCCAGGTGTCCCACACAAGCAGGTGTAGGAAGCCCTCACATATCCAGCCGCGGGCTCCGAGTCCTGCATCCTGCTTCATTCAGCGATTAATCCAGCTTTCATAACAGCTTCACTTGCTGGTGAGCGGCATGCTCCTGGAATCCTGCGCTCGCTGGCTCACCCCGTCTGCAACCGCTCCACCACAGCTGTCACCTCCCCACCAGAGATCCAGGCCAATTGTTCCTGACCTGCTGAGCTGATGAGCGAACACCCCACTGGAATCCTGCACTCGCTGGTGCACCAAGTTTTCAGCCGGTCCACCGCCGCTGTCACTTCTTCGCCGGAGACCCGGACCGATGTTCCTGGTAGTGTTGGGCGAACAGTGTTCGCCACTGTTCGGGTTCTGCAGAACATCACCCTGTTCGGGTGATGTTCGAGTTCGGCCGAACACCTGATGGTGTTCGGCCTTTTAGTTCGGGTTCGCCCGAACTGCTCAATGCCCGGCCGAACAGGGCCCCTGTTCGGCCGAATACGGCCCCCCTATGGTGTCGCAGGCATAAGGGGGGAGCATGCCCCGATCGCGGGGGGGGGGGTCGGAAATTCCCCCCACCCCCTCCGCTAGCGCTCCCCCCTCTGCCCGCTTCCCCATAAAAATTTTTTGCTGAAAGTTAAATAGTACCGGTGGTGGCTGGCTGCAGTGGCTGGCTGGCAGTGGTGTGAGTGAGGAGGAGGAGTCCGACTAGGACGCGTTGAGGCCGGGCAGCGGGCAGTTCAGCGGTAGTACCCTTGTGGTACTTCTGCCCTTTCTCTGACCTCACGTCCTCTGCATACGAGGGTACGCGTCATGCGTACCCTCGTATGCGTCATCACGTAGAGGACGTGAGGTCAGAGAAAGGGCGGAAGTACCACAAGGGTACTACCGCTGAACCACCCGCTGCCCGGCCTCAACGCGTCCTAGTCGGACTCCTCCTCCTCACTCACACCACTGCCAGCCAGCCACTGCAGCCAGCCACCACCGGTACTATTTAACTTTCAGCAAAATTTTTTTATGGGGAAGCGGGCAGAGGGGGGAGCACTAGCGGAGGGGGTGGGGGGAATTTCCGACCCCCCCCCGCGATCGGGGCATGCTCCCCTCTTATGCCTGCAACCCCATAGGGCCCCCAAAAGCTGCATGTTCGGGGGAGTTCGGGGTTCGGCCCGAACATGCCGAACATCTGGCCCATGTTCGGCGAACGGACCCGAACCCGAACATCCAGGTGTTCGCCCAACACTAGTTCCTGGCCCGCAGGGCTGATAAGCACCACGACCCCAGAATCCTGAGCTCGCTGGCGCACCAACTCTGCAGACGTTCCACCGCCGCTGTCACTACTTCGCCGGAGACCCTGGCCATTTTTTCTGCTAAGCTGCCTCTTACCCACATAATCTGATGAACGGCACTCGGGTTCCCATCTGTGATCAGCACCACGTGGGCAGCTCCAGCTCCTGGCTAGAGATGGGCCGAACGGTTCGCCGGCGAACGGTTCCAGGCGAACTTTGGGGGTTCGCGTTCGCTTTTGCGGAAGTTCGATTCGCCCCATAATGCTGTATTGAGCAAAATGTTTAGCCTCCATTTCACTGTCAGCAGACATCTTATTGTCAAACACACTGCTTGAGAACCCGCTCACCCTCCCTTCAAGCTAGGTCCCTTTATACCATTTGACTCAGTTGTCTGCCTACACTAATTAGTTATGGGACAGCTGCTACACACTCTGCTAGGGAGATTTTAATTGGCCTCCCTCCTACCCTTCTACCCTTCTACCCTTCTACCCTTCTATCCTTCTATCCTTCTATCCTTCTATCCTTCTATCCTTCTATCCTTCTATCCTTCCTCCTACTGGAGGGAGGAGGGTCTCTTCTGCCAGGGAATTATACTATTTTAAAAACCAGTATACATCATACCATAGCCGGGAATTGAACCCAGATCTCACTGTGTGGTGGGCACGTCACCCTAAGCACTGTACCACTACAGTAGTAAGTGAAGCTAGCCTAAAATGTACCATTTATGCTCAACGCAATAGAACCATTAGGTTGCTTAAAGGAGAACTGTAGTGAGAGGTATATGGAGGCTGCCATATTGATTTTCTTTTAAGCTATACCAGTTGCCTGGCAGCCCTGCTGATCTATTTGGCTGCAGTAATAATAATAATAATCCAAACATTTGTATAGCGCTTTTCTCCTGTCGGACTCAAAGCGCTCAAGAGCTGCAGCCACAGGGACGCGCTCAAGAGGACACCCTGCAGTGTTAGGGAGTCTTGCCTTGAACTCCTTACTGAATAGGTACTTGACCTAGCCAGGATTCAAACCCTGGTCTCCCATGTCAAAGGCAGAGCCCTTAACCAGTACACTATCCAGCCACTGTAGTGTGAATCACACCAGAAACAAGCATGCAGCTAATCTTGTCAGATCTTACAAAAATGTCAAACACCAGATCTGCTGCATGCTTGTTCAGGGTCTAGGGCTAAAAGTATTGGAGGCAGAGGATCTGCAGGATAGCCAGGTAACTGGTATTGCTTAAAAGGAAATCAATATGGTAGCCTCCATATACCTTTCACTACAGTTCTCCTTTAAGCAACCTAATGGTATGATCTGGTGTTTGACATTTTTGTAAGATCTGACAAGATTAGCTGCATGCTTGTTTCTGGTGTGATTCACACTACTGCAGCCAAATAGATCAGCAGGGCTGCCAGGCAACTGGTATAGCTTAAAAGGAAATCAATATGGCAGCCTCCATATACCTCTCACTACAGTTCTCCTTTAAGCAACCTAATGGTTCTATTGCATTGAGCATAAATGTTAAATTTTAGGCTAGCTTCACTTACTTCTGTAGTGGTACAGTGCTTAGGGTGACGTGCCCACCACACAGTGAGATCTGGGTTCGATTCCCAGCTATGGTATGATGTATACTCATGTATGTATCCCCAGCTATGGTATGATGTATACTCATGTATGTATTCCCAGCTATGGTATGATGTATACTGGTTTTTAAAATAGTATAATTCCCTGGCAGAAGAGACCCTCCTCCCTCCGGTAGGAGGGAGAAGGGAATAAGTAGAAGGGGTGGAGGGAGGAGAGAGGCCAATTAAAATCTCTCTAGCAGAGTGTGTAGCAGCTGTCCCATAACTAATTAGTGTAGGCAGGCAAATGGTATTAAGGACCTTGCTTGGAGGTGGGCGGGTCCTACAGCAGTGATGTGTATTTCACTCAATTAGGTGTGGCTCCAGGTATTACAGCTTTTGAAACATGTTTTGTATCATTTTTCCAGTTGAACTTTCAAAGTTCGCCTCCCCATTGAAGTCTATTGCGGTTCGCGAACTTTTTCGCGAACCGAACCTTTCGCGGAAGTTCGCGAACCTAAAATCGGAGGTTCGGCCCAACTCTACTCCTGGCTTCTCCACCGCCGCTGATGAGAGACCTTGCCCAACCCTGCCAGTGTACAAGACCTGGAGACTCCATGGTCCCAGACCAACAGCAGCCCAGGATCCTGTGTCCCTGGCAGCACACCTCTGCAAGTATAAGAAACATTGGATGACTAATGTATTAGTATTTAGTGTAGGTTGTGGGGACTATGTAGTTCAGTGTAAATTGTGGGTACTATGTAGCTTAGTGTAGGTTGTAGGGTCTGTGTATCTTAGTGTAATGGGGGTAATAGGGGCTAGTTTAGCTGGGCAGTGTAGTTTAGAGACAGCATGGGGGGAGTGGGAAAGGACCATAAGACGCCCCTGCACTATAGATGCACCCGGTTTCTTTTTATTCCATGATTTTTGTCTTCTGAAACTAGGTTCATTTTATAGTCTGTAGCGTCTTAAAGTCAAAAAAATACAGTAATCTCAGTCCCTAGATCCCGACCATGTGCCTGTATGACTATACAATGTATGGCCAATCCTGATATAGTAATCTCAGTCCCCGGCCATGTGCCTGTATGACTATACAATGTATGACCAATCCTGATATAGTAATCTCAGTCCCCGGGTCCTGACCATGTGCCTGTATGACTATGCAATGTATGGCCAATCCTGATATAGTAATCTCAGTCCCCGGGTCCTGGCCATGTGCCTGTATGACTATGCAATGTATGGCCAATCCTGATATAGTAATATCAGTCCCCGGGTCCCGGCCATGTGCCTGTATGACTATACAATGTATGACCAATCCTGATATAGTAATATCAGTCCCCGGGTCCTGACCATGTGCCTGTATGACTATGCAATGTATGGCCAATCCTGATATAGTAATCTCAGTCCCCGGGTTCTGACCATGTACCTGTATGACTATACAATTTATGGCCAATCCTGATATAGTAATCTCATTCCCCGGGTCCCGGCCATGTGCCTGTATGACTATACAATGTATGGCCAATCCTGATATAGTAATCTCAGTCCCCGGGTCCTGACCATGTGCCTGTATGACTATACAATGTATGACCAATCCTGATATAGTAATCTCAGTCCCCGGGTCCTGACCATGTGCCTGTATGACTATGCAATGTATGGCCAATCCTGATATAGTAATCTCAGTCCCCGGGTCCCGGCCATGTACCTGTATGACTATACAATGTATGGCCAATCCTGATATAGTAATCTCACTCCCCGGGTCCCGGCCATGTGCCTGTATGACTATACAATGTATGGCCAATCCTGATATAGTAATCTCAGTCCCCGGGTCCTGACCATGTGCCTGTATGACTATACAATGTATGGCCAATCCTGATATAGTAATCTCACTCCCCGGGTCCCGGCCATGTGCCTGTATGATTATGCAATGTATGGCCAATCCTGATATAGTAATCTCAGTCCCCGGGTCCTGACCATGTACCTGTATGACTATACAATGTATGGCCAATCCTGATATAGTAATCTCACTCCCTGGGTCCCGGCCATGTGCCTGTATGACTATACAATGTATGGCCAATCCTGATATTGTAATCTCAGTCCCCGGGTCCTGACCATGTGCCTGTATGACTATACAATGTATGGCCAATCCTGATACAGTAATCTCAGTCCCCGGGTCCCAGCCATGTGCCTGTATGACAATACAATGTATGGCCAATCCTGATACAGTAATCTCAGTCCCTGGGTCCTGACCATGTGCCTGTATGACTATACAATGTATGGCCAATCCTGATATAGTAATCTCAGTCCCCGGGTCCTGACCATGTGCATGTATGACTATACAATGTATGGCCAATCCTGATACAGTAATCTCAGTCCCCGGGTCCCGGCCATGTGCCTGTATGACTATACAATGTATGGCCAATCCTGATATAGTAATCTCAGTCCCCGGGTCCTGGCCGTGTGCCTGTATGACTATACAATGTATGGCCTATCCTGATATAGTAATCTCACTCCCCGGGTCCTGGCCATGTGCCTGTATGACTATACAATGTATGGCCAATCCTGATATAGTAATCTCAGTCCCGTGTCCCGGCCATGTGCCTGTATGACTATACAATGTATGGCCAAATTCTGATATAGTAATCTCTGTCCCCGGGTCTCGGCCATGTATCTGTATGACTATACAATGTATGGCCAATCCTGACATAGTAATCTCAGTCCCTGGGTCCCGGCCATGTGCCTGTATGACTATACAATGTATGGCCAATCCTGATATAGTAATCTCAGTCCCTGGGTCCCGGCCATGTGCCTGTATGACTATACAATGTATGGCCAATCCTGATACAGTAATCTCAGTCCCCGAGTCTCGGCCATGTACCTGTATGACTATACAATGTATGGCCAATCCTGATATAGTAATCTCAGTCCCCGAGTCTCGGCCATGTACCTGTATGACTATACAATGTATGGCCAATCCTGATATAGTAATCTCACTCCCCGGGTCCCGGCCATGTGCTTATATGACTATACAATGTATGACCAATCCTGATATAGTAATCTCAGTCCCCGGGTCCTGGCCATGTGCCTATATGACTATACAATGTATGACCAATCCTGATATAGTAATCTCACTCCCCGGGTCCTGGCCATGTGCCTGTATGACTATACAATGTATGGCCAATCCTGATATAGTAATCTCAGTCCCCGGGTCCCGGCCATGTGCCTGTATGACTATACAATGTATGGCCAATGCTAATATAGTAATCTCAGTCCCCGGGTCCCAGCCATGTACCTGTATGACTATACAATGTATGGCCAATCCTGATATAGTAATCTCAGTCCCCAGGTCCTGACCATGTGCCTGTATGACTATACAATGTATGGCCAATCCTGATATAGTAATCTCAGTCCCCGGGTCCCGGCCATGCACCTGTATGACTATACAATGTATGGCCAATCCTGATATAGTAATCTCAGTCCCCGGGTCCTGACCATGTGCCTGTATGACTATACAATGTATGTCCAATCCTGATATAGTAATCTCAGTCCCTGGGTCCCGGCCATGTGCCTGTATGACTATACAATGTATGGCCAATCCTGATATAATAATCTCAGTCCCCGGGTCCTGGCCATGTACCTGTATGACTATACAATGTATGGCCAATCCTGATACAGTAATCTCAGTCCCCAGGTCTCGGCCATGTACCTGTATGACTATACAATGTATGGCCAATCCTGATATAGTAATCTCAGTCCCCAGGTCTTGACCATTGGCCTGTATGACTATATAATGTATGGCCAATCCTGATACAGTAATCTCAGTCCCCGGGTCCCGGTCATGTGCCTGTATGACTATACAATGTATGGCCAATCCTGATATAGTAATCTCAGTCCCTGGGTCTCGGCCATGTACCTGTATGACTATACAATGTATGGCCAATCCTGATATAGTATTCTCAGTCCCCGGGTCCTGGCCATGTGCCTGTATGACTATACAATGTATGGCCAATCCTGATATAGTAATCTCAGTCCCCGGGTCCCGGCCATGTGCTTGTATGACTATACAATGTATGACCAATCCTGATATAGTAATCTCACTCCCCGGGTCCTGGCCATGTGCCTGTATGACTATACAATGTATGGCCAATCCTGATATAGTAATTTCAGTCCCCGGGTCCCGGCCATGTGCCTGTATGACTATACAATGTATGGCCAATCCTGATATAGTAATCTCAGTCCCCGGGTCCCGGCCATGTGCCTGTATGACTATACAATGCATGGCCAATCCTGATATAGTAATCTCAGTCCCCGGGTCTTGACCATGTGCCTGTATGACTATACAATGTATGGCCAATCCTGATACAGTAATCTCAGTCCCCGGGTCCCGGTCATGTGCCTGTATGACTATACAATGTATGGCCAATCCTGATACAGTAATCTCAGTCCCCGGGTCCCGGCCATGTGCTTGTATGACTATACAATGTATGACCAATCCTGATATTGTAATCTCACTCCCCGGGTCCTGGCCATGTGCCTGTATGACTATACAATGTATGGCCAATCCTGATATAGTAATCTCAGTCCCCGGGTCCTGGCCATGTGCCTGTATGACTATACAATGTATGGCCAATTCTGATATAGTAATCTCAGTCCCCGGGTCCCGGCCATGTGCTTGTATGACTATACAATGTATGACCAATCCTGATATAGTAATCTCACTCCCCGGGTCCTGGCCATGTGCCTGTATGACTATACAATGTATGGCCAATCCTGATATAGTAATCTCAGTCCCCGGGTCCCGGCCATGTGCCTGTATGACTATACAATGTATGGCCAATCCTGATATAGTAATCTCAGTCCCCGGGTCCCGGCCATGTGCCTGTATGACTATACAATGTATGGCCAATCCTGATATAACACAAACACTGGTCCACATGACAGCCCAGGGGCCCCAGGTCTCTCTCACTCGCTGGGGCCCCCAAACCACCATGCGACACCTAGAGGGAAGTGTGGGCAAGTCCTGGACCTCTCACCTCCAGGGAACACTCACCCCACCATCTCTAAACTGAATGCCAACTGCAACAAACACAAATTTGTGTTTGTTGCAATCCTGATATAGTAATCTCAGTCCCGGGTCCCGGCCATGTACCTGTATGACTATACAATGTATGGCCAATCCTGATATAGTAATCTCAGTCCCGGGTCCCGGCCATGTACCTGTATGACTATACAATGTATGGCCAATCCTGATATAGTAATCTCACTCCCCGGGTCCCGGCCATGTGCCTGTATGACTATATAATGTATGGCCAATGCTAATATAGTAATCTCAGTCCCTGGGTCCCAGCCATGTACCTGTATGACTATACAATGTATGACCAATCCTGATATAGTAATCTCAGTCCCCGGGTCCTGGCCATGTGCCTGTATGACTATACAATGTATGGCCAATCCTGATATAGTAATCTCAGTCCCCGGGTCCCAGCCATGTGCTTGTATGACTATACAATGTATGACCAATCCTGATATAGTAATCTCACTCCCCGGGTCCTGGCCATGTGCCTGTATGACTATACAATGTATGGCCAATCCCGATATAGTAATCTCAGTCCCCGGGTCCTGGCCATGTGCCTGTATGACTATACAATGTATGGCCAATCCCGATATAGTAATCTCAGTCCCCGGGTCCCGGCCATGTGCCTGTATGACTATACAATGTATAGCCAATCCTGATATAGTAATCTCAGTCCCCGGGTCCCGGCCATGTGCCTGTATGACTATACAATGTATGGCCAATCCTGATATAGTAATCTCAGTCCCCGGGTCCCGCCCATGTACCTGTATGACTATACAATATATGGCCACTCCTGATATAGTAATCTTAGTCCCGGGTCCCCGGCCATGTACCTGTATGACTATACAATGTATGGCCAATCCTGATATAGTAATCTCACTCCCCGGGTCCCGGCCATGTGCCTGTATGACTATACAATGTATGGCCAATGCTAATATAGTAATCTCAGTCCCTGGGTCCCAGCCATGTACCTGTATGACTATACAATGTATGGCCAATCCTGATATAGTAATCTCAGTCCCCGGGTCCCGGCCATGCACCTGTATGACTATACAATGTATGGCCAATCCTGATATAGTAATCTCAGTCCCCGGGTCCTGACCATGTGCCTGTATGACTATACAATGTATGTCCAATCCTGATATAGTAATCTCAGTCCCCGGGTCTCAGCCATGTGTCTGTATGACTATACAATGTATGGCCAATCCTGATATAGTAATCTCAGTCCCCGGGTCCCGACTATGTGCCTGTATGACTATACAATGTATGGCCAATCCTGATATAGTAATCTCAGTCCCCGGGTTCTGTCCATGTGCTTGTATGACTATACAATGTATGGCCAATCCTGATATAGTAATCTCAGTCCCCGGGTTCTGTCCATGTGCTTGTATGACTATACAATGTATGTCCAATCCTGATATAGTAATCTCAGTCCCTGGGTCCCGGCCAGGCACCTGTATGACTATACAATGTATGGCCAATCCTGATACAGTAATCTCAGTCCCCAGATCTCGGCCATGTACCTGTATGACTATACAATGTATGGCCAATCCTGATATAGTAATCTCAGTCCCTGGGTCCCAGCCATGTACCTGTATGACTATACAATGTATGGCCAATCCTGATATAGTAATCTCAGTCCCCGGGTCCTGACCATGTGCCTGTGTGACTATACAATGTATGGCCAATCCTGATATAGTAATCTCAGTCCCCGGGTCCTGTCCATGTGCTTGTATGACTATACAATGTATGGCCAATCCTGATATAGTAATCTCAGCCCTGGGTCCCGGCCATGTGCCTGTATGACTATACAATGTATGACCAATCCTGATATAGTAATCTCAGTCCCCGGGTCCTGACCATGTGCCTGTATGACTATACAATGTATGGCCAATCCTGATATAGTAATCTCAGTCCCGGGTCCCGGCCATGTGCCTGTATGACTGTACAATGTATGGCCAATCCTGATATAGTAATCTCATTCCCCGGGTCCCGACCATGTGCCTGTATGACTATACAATGTATGGCCAATCCTGATATAGTAATCTCAGTCCCCGGGTCCTGGCCATGTGCCTGTGTGACTATACAATGTATGGCCAATCCTGATATAGTAATCTCAGTCCCCGGGTCCTGTCCATGTGCTTGTATGACTATACAATGTATGGCCAATCCTGATATAGTAATCTCAGCCCTGGGTCCCGGCCATGTGCCTGTATGACTATACAATGTATGACCAATCCTGATATAGTAATCTCAGTCCCCGGGTCCTGACCATGTGCCTGTATGACTATACAATGTATGGCCAATCCTGATATAGTAATCTCAGTCCCGGGTCCCGGCCATGTGCCTGTATGACTGTACAATGTATGGCCTATCCTGATATAGTAATCTCATTCCCCGGGTCCCGACCATGTGCCTGTATGACTATACAATGTATGGCCAATCCTGATATAGTAATCTCAGTCCCCGGGTCCTGGCCATGTGCCTGTATGACTATACAATGTATGGCCAATCCTGATATAGTAATCTCAGTCCCCGGGTCCTGACCATGTGCCTGTATGACTATACAATGTATGGCCAATCCTGATATAGTAATCTCAGTCCCCGGTCCTGACCATGTGCCTGTATGACTATACAATGTATGGCCAATCCTGATATAGTAATCTCAGTCCCCGGGTCCTGACCATGCACCTGTATGACTATACAATGTATGGCCAATCCTGATATAGTAATCTCAGTCCCCGGGTCCCGGCCATGTACCTGTATGGTTGTACAATATATGGCCAATCCTGATATAGTAATCTCCGTCCCCGGGTCCTGGCCATGTGCCTGTATGACTATACAATGTATGGCCAATCCTGATATAGTTATCTCAGCCCTGGGTCCCGGCCATGTGCCTGTATGACTATACAATGTATGGCCAATCCTGATATAGTAATCTCAGTCCCCGGGTCCTGGCCATGTGCTTGTATGACTATACAATGTATGGCCAATCCTGATATAGTAATCTCAGTCCTTGGTCCCGGCCATGTGCCTGTATGACTATACAATGTATGGCCAATCCTGATATAGTAATCTCAGTCCCCGGGTCCTGACCATGTGCCTGTATGACTATACAATGTATGGCCAATCCTGATATAGTAATCTCAGTCCCCGGGTCCTGACCATGCACCTGTATGACTATACAATGTATGGCCAATCCTGATATAGTAATCTCAGTCCCCGGGTCCCGGGCGGCCATGTACCTGTATGGTTGTACAATATATGGCCAATCCTGATATAGTAATCTCCGTCCCCGAGTCCTGGCCATGTGCCTGTATGACTATACAATGTATGGCCAATCCTGATATAGTAATCTCAGTCCCCGGGTCCTGGCCATGTGCTTGTATGACTATACAATGTATGGCCAATCCTGATATAGTAATCTCAGCCCTGGGTCCCGGCCATGTGCCTGTATGACTATACAATGTATGACCAATCCTGATATAGTAATCTCAGTCCCCGGGTCCTGACCATGTGCCTGTATGACTATACAATGTATGGCCAATCCTGATATAGTAATCTCAGTCCCCGGGACTTGAAAATTAGTTTGAATGAATATACAACGTATGCCTAATTCTGATATAGTAAACTACTTAGCCCTGTCCGTTGAAGTTCACCATACAGGGTCTGTATTGTATATGGAGCCTGCTGGTATACAGATGGACTATGTATATTTCACTTCACCTATGACCACACCCACAGTCTGATGCATGACCACCCGTTGGGGGGGCGCTAACATGGTCTTTGTCCCGGGCGCTGAAAACCCTAGCTAAGCCTCTGGAGGTAATTATCTTTTTTCCCCCTTTTAAAAAAACTCACAGATTTGCTTTAATTATCCTAAGCATAATACTCATTATATTCACTTTTATCTCAGTATGCCACAGCGTCTCACAAGTCACCCACTGTACGACTCATTGCAGCTCTGGCTTCCCCTAACACCCCCAGTCTGCAAGTTGCAGTGGGGCATGCTACTTGCAGCATTCCACTAGCACTTACATTAAACAATCAGCTGCTTAAAGAGGAACTCCAGCCTAAACAAACATACTGTCATTAAGTTACATTAGTTATGTTAATTAAAATAGATAGGTAATATAATCTCTTACCCACACTGTTTTAAAAGAAAAGGCAAATGTTTGATTTCATGATGGCAGTCATCTTTTTGGGTGAAAGGAGCTGACAGGGAGCATGAGACACAGTTCCAACTGTCCTGTGTGCTGATCACCTCTCCCAGTTGCTAGGCAACGTGAATAACAACATAGGAAATCCCATCATGCTCTGCACAGCATCAGGGGAAAAAAGCCCGGGCTTTTTTTCTTTGATGGGTGGAGCTTAGCTAAAAATGCAGCTAAAAATTATGCTTTGGTAAGAAAAACAAAGTTCTGATGCTGTGAAACTGTTAAAGAAACACCAAGCCTTTTCAGTGCTGCTGAGTAGATTTTTAGGCCAGATGTTCACTTTAAGCAGGCACCCCACACCCTAACTAACAGCACAGAGGGGGCGGGGACTGGGAGGCTACTTTACCAGGTTACTTAGCACACTGGTTTCTGCTGGACAACTGAAGATTTCCCTCCAGGTAAACTGATTTGCTCAGCACTGATGAACACTTCCTGAATGGTTGTATGTCTCTCTTGTCTCCTCCTTGCTCCCCTTATCTATGGACAGATCAGGTGAGACATCACTGTGCTAATGGATGGTATGTTTATCACACATGTGATTGTATGTATGGTTTCCTTACAGAGCCTGAGCGTTCCTTGTGGATGAGAGGCATTTTGATCGCTGTTGTTGTGGGCGTCACATTGCTGTTTGGAGCGCTTAATTATATTATATATAAGGTGAGCAACAGTCACATCTTGTTGTATAACTAATGAAATGATATACTTTGTGGATGCACTGAGCACCAGCTCACCTCCTCCATCATTCTTATTTAGTATATATAGCAGTCATATCTGTATATGGCATGGCAGTCATATCGAATAAACAGATATGACTGCCAAAATGCTGTAGGCTGCACATGCTCAGTGTGGGGGTCTCTGAGTTCCCTCAGTGGAGTCCTGAGTGTACCGCACAAGTAAGAGGAAAAATTGCCTCAGTTGTGCTCTGTGTCATCCCATAGCTATAGCAGAGCAAGAGTAAGAGAAGTAAATAATGGGCATGGCTTATATGTGGTTTGCTGAGCCTTTTTGACTGACCCACCAAAAGATGTGCTTAACTAGTACAGTCCAACCTGCGACACCTTTTACCTGCTGCAGCATCGCATACTCTTCCTGCCTCATTCAGCCTGAAAGCCTGTAGAGTAGTGCAGGGAGCACTTTCATTAAAGGTTTTGATATTTGCCTGATCCGGACCCAGGATTGGATCTCCTCTTCCACTACAGAGTGTTGCTGTGTGCTGACACAATCCTCTGGGCCACATGTGTCATAACATGACTCAGAGGATGATGTCAGCATACAGCGCCACTCCCTGGAGGAAGAGGAGACCCTTAGAGGCTTTGATCAAAGCACTCCCTGCACTACTCTGCATTTAAAGGGTTTTCATGGCTGGGGGAGGCAGGACAAGTATATCTGGCTGTGGCGCTGCTTTGCTACACCTGATAACTTTTATGCAGCAGCCAAAATGTGTTTCATGGGGGGTATAAGTACTGCATTATATGTGGGGGATTTTGATGCTTGTCAAATGTGATGTTTTGCCTTTTATGTGGAGAATAATTACTGCATTATAGGTGGGGTATAAATACTGCGTTGTATGTGAGAGATAAATACTGTCTTATATGTCAGTGAGGAGTACTGCTTTACATGTGGGGAATAATTGTTGCATTATATGTGGGGGATGATTGCTGCATTATATGTGGGGGATAATTGCATTATATGTGGGGGATAATTGCTGCATTATATGTGGTGGGTAATTGCTGCATTATATGTGGGGGATAATTGCTGCATTATATGTGGGGGGTAATTGCTGCATTATAAGGGGGGGCAATTGCTGCATTATATGTGGGGGTAATTGCTGCATTATATGTGGGGAGTAATTGCTGCATTATACGTGGGGGATTATTGCTGCATTATATTGGGGGGTAATTGCTGCATAATATGTGGGGGATAACTGCTGCATTATATGTGGGGGATGATTGCTGCATTATATGTGGGGGATAATTGCTGCATTACATGTTGGGGATAATTGCTGCATTATATGTGGGGGGTAATTGCTGCATTATATGTGGGGGGTAATTGCTGCATTATACGTGGGGGATGACTGCTGCATTATATTGGGGGGTAATTGCTTCATAATATGTGGGGGATAACTGCTGCATTATATGTGGGGGATGATTGCTGCATTATATGTGGGGGATAATTGCTGCATTACATGTGGGGGATGATTGCTGCATAATATGTGGGGGATAATTGCTGCATTATATGTGGGGGGGTAATTGCTGCATTATATGTGGGGGGTAATTGCTGCATTATATGTGGGGGGTAATTGCTGCATTATATGTGGGGGGTAATTGCTGCATTATACGTGGGGGATGATTGCTGCATTATATTGGGGGGTAATTGCTGCATTATATGTGGGGGATGATTGCTGCATTATATGTGGGGGATGATTGCTGCATTATATGTGGGGGATAATTGCTGCATTATATGTGGGGGGGGGGTAATTGCTGCATTATATGTGGGGGCAATAGCTGCATTATATGTGGGGGGTAATTGCTGCATTATATGTGGGGGGTAATTGCTGCATTATACGTGGGGGATGATTGCTGCATTATATTGGGGGGTAATTGCTGCATTATATGTAGGGGATGATTGCTGCATTATATGTGGGGGGTAATTGCTGCATTATATGTGGGGGATGATTGCTGCATTATATGTGGGGGATGATTGCTGCATTATATGTGGTGGATAATTGCTGCATTATATTGGGGGGTAATTACTGCATAATATGTGGGGGGTAATTGCTGCATAATATGTAGGGGATAATTGCTGCATTATATGTGGGGGATAATTGCTGCATAATATGTAGGGGATAATTGCTGCATTATATGTGGGGGATAATTGCTGCATAATATGTGGGGGATAATTGCTGCATTATATGTGGGGGATAATTGCTGCATAATATGTGGTGGATAATTGCTGCATAATATATGGTGGATAATTGCTGCATTATATGTGGGGGATAATTGCTGCATTATATGTGGTGGATAATTGCTGCATAATATGTGGGGGATAATTGCTGCATTATATGTGGTGGATAATTGCTGCATTATATGTGGTGGATAATTGCTGCATTATATGTGGTGGATGATTGCTGCATTATATGTGGGGGATGATTGCTGCATTATATGTGGGGGATGATTGCTGCATTATATGTGGGGGATAATTGCATTATAAGGGGGGGGGGTAATTGCTGCATTATACGTGGGGGTAATTGCTGCATTATATGTGGGGGGTAATTGCTGCGTTATACGTGGGGGATAATTGCTGCATTATATGTGGGGGATAATTGCTGCATTATATCTGGGGGATGATTGCATTATATGTGGGGGTAATTGCTGCATTGTATGTGGGGATAATTGTCGCATTATATGTGGGGGATAATTGCTGCATTATATTGGGGGGTAATTACTGCATAATATGTGGGGGGTAATTGCTGCATAATATGTAGGGGATAATTGCTGCATTATATGTGGGGGATAATTGCTGCATTATATGTGGGGGATAATTGCTGCATAATATGTAGGGGATAATTGCTGCATTATATGTGGGGGATAATTGCTGCATAATATGTGGGGGATAATTGCTGCATTATATGTGGGGGATAATTGCTGCATAATATGTGGTGGATAATTGCTGCAAAATATATGGTGGATAATTGCTGCATTATATGTGGGGGATAATTGCTGCATTATATGTGGTGGATAATTGCTGCATAATATGTGGGGGATAATTGCTGCATTATATGTGGTGGATAATTGCTGCATTATATGTGGTGGATAATTGCTGCATTATATGTGGTGGATGATTGCTGCATTATATGTGGTGGATGATTGCTGCATTATATGTGGGGTATGATTGCTGCATTATATGTGGGGGATAATTGCATTATAAGGGGGGGGGGGTAATTGCTGCATTATACGTGGGGGTAATTGCTGCATTATATGTGGGGGGTAATTGCTGCGTTATACGTGGGGGATAATTGCTGCATTATATGTGGGTGATAATTGCTGCATTATAGCTGGGGGATGATTGCATTATATGTGGGGGTAATTGCTGCATTGTATGTGGGGATAATTGTCGCATTATATGTGGGGGATAATTGCTGCATTATATTGGGGGTAATTACTGCATAATATGTGGGGGGTAATTGCTGCATAATATGTAGGGGATAATTGCTGCATTATATGTGGGGGATAATTGCTGCATAATATGTAGGGGATAATTGCTGCATTATATGTGGGGGGTAATTGCTGCATAATATGTGGGGGATAATTGCTGCATAATATGTAGGGGATAATTGCTGCATTATATGTGGTGGTGGGGGGGGGGGGGTAATTGCTGCATTATATGTGGGGGATAATTGCTGCATAATATGTGGGGGATAATTGCTGCATTATATGTGGTGGATAATTGCTGCATAATATGTGGGGGATGATTGCTGCATAATATGTGCTGGATAATTGCTGCATTATATGTGGTGGATAATTGCTGCATTATATGTGGGGGGTAACTTCTGCATTATATGTGGGGGTAATTGCTGCATTATATGTGGGGGATAATTGCTGCATTATATGTGGGGGATAATTGCTGCATTATATGTGGGGGGTAATTGCTGCAATATATGTGGGGGGTAATTGCTGCATTATATGTGTGTGGGGGGGGGGTAATTGCTGCATTATATGTGGGGGATAATTGCTGCATTATATGTGGTGGATAATTGCTGCATTATATTGGGGGGTAATTACTGCATAATATGTGGGGGGTAATTGCTGCATAATATGTAGGGGATAATTGCTGCATTATATGTGGGGGATAATTGCTGCATAATATGTAGGGGATAATTGCTGCATTATATGTGGGGAATAATTGCTGCATAATATGTGGGGGATAATTGCTGCATTATATGTGGGGGGTAATTGCTGCATAATATGTGGGGGATAATTGCTGCATAATATGTAGGGGATAATTGCTGCATTATATGTGGGGGATAATTGCTGCATAATATGTGGGGGATGATTGCTGCATAATATGTGCTGGATAATTGCTGCATTATATGTGGTGGATAATTGCTGCATTATATGTGGGGGGTAACTTCTGCATTATATGTGGGGGTAATTGCTGCATTATATGTGGGGGATAATTGCTGCATTATATGTGGGGGATAATTGCTGCATTATATGTGGGGGGTAATTGCTGCAATATATGTGGGGGGTAATTGCTGCATTATATGTGTGTGTGGGGGGGGGTAATTGCTGCATTATATGTGGGGGATAATTGCTGCATTATATGTGGTGGATAATTGCTGCATTATATTGGGGGGTAATTACTGCATAATATGTGGGGGGTAATTGCTGCATAATATGTAGGGGATAATTGCTGCATTATATGTGGGGGATAATTGCTGCATAATATGTAGGGGATAATTGCTGCATTATATGTGGGGAATAATTGCTGCATAATATGTGGGGGATAATTGCTGCATTATATGTGGGGGGTAATTGCTGCATAATATGTGGGGGATAATTGCTGCATAATATGTAGGGGATAATTGCTGCATTATATGTGGGGGATAATTGCTGCATAATATGTGGGGGATAATTGCTGCATTATATGTGGTGGATAATTGCTGCATAATATGTGGGGGATAATTGCTGCATAATATGTGGTGGATAATTGCTGCATTATATGTGGTGGATAATTGCTGCATTATATGTGGGGGATAATTGCTGCATTATATGTGGAGGTAATTGCTGCATGCAGAGCCGGATTAAGGCTAAATGGGGCCCTAAGCAAAGTAACTAATTTGGGCCCCCCCATCATGTCGTAATAGAATCAGAAGATGCAGCTGCACAGCAATATGTCGCACACACCGGGCAGCCGAGCTACTGGTTGCTATGGGCAACAGCACGCTTCCCTCTGTGGGTGCACAATGCAGGGAATAGCAGCGGCAAAATGCAAAGTGAGAGATGAATGGCTGGGACATTTGCACTCAGGGGCTGGGGCACCCCTGTGAAGAGGGCGCCAGATATCACAGCAGCAGCACTTTCCCCCTGCATCTCCAGCCTGGCAATAGCAGAAAGCTCTGGACACCGCCAAACCGGAAGCCGTTCCCCAGACAGAATTACATAACCACTCCCACCACCGAACAACCAATTTCCTCCCAAACTAGACAGCCACCATGCAGCCTCCATCCCAGTGAATACGATAGTCCAGCAGAGAAGGCAGCCGCAGTGGGGGAGAATGAAAGCACCAGATGAATCACATTCATCTATTGCGATCCAAGCAATAGAGGTCCCGTCATCCGGAGCCCATCTGTCTCCTCTAGAGTGCTGCCGCTCTGTTACTACTACTATTACTACTTCCTACTTTATGTCTGATCTGAGAATCAGGAAGTTCAGAGCGAGCGGCTGCACTGTAGAAGAGACAGATGGGTTTCAGATGACGGGATCTCTATTGCTTGGATCATGGATAGGTGAGTGAGTGTTTGCCATCTGCTGCTATCATTCTTGCTGCAGCTGTGGTTCTCTGTGGGAAGGGAGGGTGGAGTGGGCAGCGGCAGAGCGCACAGTAGCAGGAGGGGGACCTAGGAGGAGAGCCGGGCTCTGAAGACAATCAGCAGCGCACGGCATCATTTGACAAGACAAGACAAATAACATTTATATCACGCTTTTCTCCTGGTGGACTCAAAGCGCCAGAGCTGCAGCCACTAGGACGCACCCTATAGGCAGTAGCAGTGTTAGAGAGACTTGCCTACAGTCTCCTACTGAATAGGTGCTGGCTTACTGAACAGGCAGAGCTGAGATTCGAACCCTGGTCTCCTGTGTCAGCGGCAGAGCCCTTAAAGGGACTCCAAGCAGTGCCTGTGGATATGCCTTTAAGCATACCCACAACTAATTCATTACATCCTCACACCTACCAGCATGATGTTTGTAATTATATCCCCCTGGGTTCCTTATATTTCATTGCATTCTGCTGAATCGAGCTGCCAACTTTGGAGAAAAGTCGTCCTGTGGCCATGATTTCGATTGTGAAAATATCAAAAACTAAAAGGCATAGAGCAGCTGTTTATATATCATTGGAAAGAGGAGAAAAAGAGCTTTAAAATGATATGTGTCTTTCCATAGTTACTGCACTGCTCAGAGTCCCTTTAACCATTATACCGTCCAGCCACCGCTGACTTTGGAGAAAAGTCGTCCTGTGGCCGCGAATTCGATCGCGAAAATATCAAAAACTATAAGGCATAGAGCAGCTGTTTATATATCATTGGAAAGAGGAGAAAGAGAGCTTTAAAATGATATGAATTTTTCCATAGTTACTGCACTGCTCAGAGTCCCTTTAACCATTATACCATCCAGCCACCGCTGACTTTGGAGAAAAGTTGTCCTGTGGCTGTGATTTCAATCGCGAAAATATAGAAAACTAAAAGGCATAGAGCAGCCGTTTAGATACCATTGGAAAGAGGAGAAAGAGAGCTTTAAAATGATATGCATATTTCCATAGTTACTGCACTGCTCAGAGTCCCTTTAACCATTATACCATCCAGCCACCTCTGACTTTGGAGAAAAGTCGTCCTGTGGCCACGATTTCGATCGCGAAAATATCGAAAACTAAAAGGCATAGAGCAGTCGTTTGGATATCATTGGAAAGAGGAGAAAGAGAGCTTTAAAATGATATGCATCTTTCCATAGTTACTGCACTGTTCAGAGTTCCTTTAACCATTATACCATCCAGCCACCGCTGACAGGATGGCAAGGGCTGGTTTATGACTCTGAATGGGGCCCCAAGCGACTGCTTTTGTTGCCTGGTCGGTAATCCGGCCCTGGCTGCATTATATGTGGGGGTAACTTCTGCATTATATATGGGGGTAATTGCTGCATTATATGTGGGGGATAATTGCTGCATAATATGTGGGGGATAATTGCTGCATTATATGTGGGGGGATAATTGCTGCATTATATGTGGGGGGATAATTGCTGCATTATATGTGGGGGGATAATTGCTGCATAATATGGGGGGGATAATTGCTGCATTATATGGGGGGGATAATTGCTGCATTATATGTGGGGGATAATTGCTGCATAATATGTGGGGGATAATTGCTGCATTATATGTAGGGGATAATTGCTGCATAATATGTGGGGGATAATTGCTGCATTATATGTGGTGGATAATTGCTGCATTATATGTGGGGGATAATTTCTGCATAATATGTGGGGGATAATTGCTGCATTATATGTAGGGGATAATTGCTGCATAATATGTGGGGGATAATTGCTGCATAATATGTGGGGGATAATTGCTGCATTATATGTGGTGGATAATTGCTGCATTATATGTGGTGGATAATTGCTGCATTATATGTGGGGGGTAGTTGCTGCATTATATGTGGGGGTAATTGCTGCATTATATGTGGGGGGTAGTTGCTGCATTATATGTGGGGGGTAATTGCTGCATTACATGTGGGGGTAATTGCTGCATTATATGTGGGGGGTAATTGCTGCATTATATGTGGGGGGTAACTGCTGCATTATATGTGGGGGGGGGGTAACTGCTGCATTATATGTGGGGGGTAACTGCTGCATTATATGTGGGGGGGTAACTGCTGCATTATATGTGGGGGGTAATTGCTGCATTATATGTGGGGGGTAACTGCTGCATTATATGTGGGGGGTAATTGCTGCATTATATGTGGGGGTAATTGCTGCATTATATGTGGGGGGTAATTGCTGCATTATATGTGGGGGGTAATTGCTGCATTATATGTGGGGGGGGTAACTGCTGCATTATATGTGGGGGGTAATTGCTGCATT
Organism: Hyperolius riggenbachi; assembly: GCF_040937935.1. Classification (NCBI taxonomy): domain Eukaryota; kingdom Metazoa; phylum Chordata; class Amphibia; order Anura; family Hyperoliidae; genus Hyperolius; species Hyperolius riggenbachi. The sequence goes on from NC_090647.1 coordinate 562,951,607, forward strand.
ATATGTGGGGGGTAATTGCTGCATTATATGTGGGGGGGGGGGGGGGGTAACTGCTGCATTATATGTGGGGGGTAACTGCTGCATTATATCGGGGGGGGGGGTAACTGCTGCATTATATGTGGGGGGTAATTGCTGCATTATATGTGAGGGGTAATTGCTGCATTATATGTGGGGGCTAACTGCTGCATTATATTTCAGGGAGCACAGTGGCGTAGTGGTTAGTGCTCTTAACTTGCAGCGCTGGATTCCCAGTTCATATTCTAGCCAGGGCAACATCTGCAAGGAGTTTGTATGTTCTCCCTGTGTCTGCGTGGGTTTCCTCACAAATCCCAAAAACATACAGATAAGTTAATTGGCTTCCCCTAAATTGACCCTAGACTAGGATACATACACTACACCAGTGTTTCCCAACCGCTGTTCCGCGGCACACTAGTGTGCCGCGGAACGTTGCCTGGTGTGCCGTGCTCTTATCCCCCCTCCCGCCCGTCCCTGCGGCCGCCGCTGTTATTACCTTAGCAGCGGTCGCTCTCCCCTCTCCAGACCATGTATATGCTAGCAGCGTATCTCCGGCTGCTCTGTGTGATGCACTGATGCGGAAGGAGGCAGGGCTCGGTTACCATAGTAACGGCGATACATATCGCCGTTACAGGAAGCCGCTGCCCTCCTTTCTTCCGCATCAGTGCATCACACAGAGCAGCCGGAGATACGCTGCTTGAATATAAACGCGCCGGAGAGGGGAGAGCGGCCGCTGTTAACAAGGTAATAACAGCGGCGGCCGCGGGGACGGGCGGGAGGCACTAAACTGGCTATACTGGGGCACTATTCTGGGGTACTATACTGGCTATCCTGGGGCACTAAACTGGCTATACTGGGGCACTATTCTAGCTATACTGGGGCACTATTCTGGCTATACTGGGGCACTATACTAGCTATACTGGGGGGCTATACTGGGGCACTATACTGGCTATACTGGGGCACTATACTGGGGCACTAAACTGGCTATACTGGGGCACTATTCTGGGGCACTATACTAGCTATACTGGGGCACAATACTGGCTATACTGGGGTACTATACTGGCTATACTGGGGCACTATACTGGCTATACTGGGGCACTATACTAGCTATACTGGGGGGCTATACTGGGGCACTATACTGGCTATACTGGGGCACTATACTGGGGCACTAAACTGGCTATACTGGGGCACTATTCTGGGGCACTATACTAGTTATACTGGGGCACAATACTGGCTATACTGGGGCACTATACTGGCTATACTGGGGGGCTATACTGGGGTACTATACTGGCTATACTGGGGCACTATTCTGGCTATACTGGGGCACTATACTGGGGCACTATACTGGCTATACTGGGGCACTATACTGAGGCAACTAAACTCCCTACACTGGGGCAACCCTACACTGGCCCCCACCGCGCGCGCGCGCCGTTCCCCGGAGAAAAATTTGGTCAGACAGTGTTCCCCGGGCCGGAAAAGGTTGGGAAACACTGCACTACACGATACAGACATATGATGGTGAGGATTAGATTGTGAGCCCCTCTGATGCTGAGTACACACCATACAATTTTCTGGCAGATTTACCTGCCAGATCAATTATTTCCAACATGTCCCATGTGAATTTCAATAGATTTTTCGATTTTTCTGTTTTTATTTTGTTTTTTAATCAATTTTCATAGAACCGAACAAAAATTGATTAATAAAAACAAAAAAAAACAAAAAAAAATCAGAAAATTAAAAAAAACTATTGAAATTCAGATCCGACATCTTAGAAATAATCGATCTGGCAGGTAAATCTGCCAGAAAATTGTATGGTGTGTACCTAGCATGAGGGACAGTTAAGGGATAAGACAATATATACTCTGTACAGCATTGCAGAAGATGTCAGAATGAATACTAAATAATAATAATTTGGGGGATAATTGCTGCATATCAAATGTGGGGAATAATCACTGTCTTATATGTCAGGTATAAACAGTGTTGCTTCCGATTCCGGATTTGAGTGGTTTCGATTACGGCTCCGCCCACTTCTGATTCGGCCATGATCATAATTACAAATAGAATCAGAGTTCCGAATTCGAATGTGGTATCGAGATGGAATTTCACATTACATTCGTAATCATGAGTCGGAATCCGTGATTAATTTAACGGTTAATAGCAAAGCCCCTGTACAGGCTAGAAACACCAAATTTGCAGGGTATGTTATGAAGAAAAGTAGAAACAAGTGGGAAAAAAAATTCAAAAAGACCTTACAGTTTTTTAAAAAAATCAATGTTAAAGTGTGAGGAAAAACCTCAATTTATATGTGGTAAAATGACAATTAATGTGTCAACATGTATATAAATGTATTTTTTTATGTTTAGTGTGGGAAAAAAAAATATGATGTGGGCCCCCCCTCCCAAGACTTTTTAACCCCTTGTCCCCCATGCAGGCTGGGATAGCCAGAATGCAGAGCCTCGGCTGCGTGGGGCTTTGCACCCTGAGCTGTACCAGCCCACATGGTCCATGATATGGGGGGGGGGGCCTCCATGGGAGAGGGGCAGCCAAGCCTCATGCCTCCCCCTCTCCCTCGGAGCCCTTGTCCAATCCATGCTCACGTCCTGGGGGTTCATGGTGGCATTTGGGAGTGCCCTTTAAGAAGGGGACCCCCAGATGTCTGCCCCCTCCCCAGGAGAGTTGAGAGTAGGGGTACAAAGTACCCCTTACCCATTTCCACAAAGAGTATAATGGAATAAGAAAACACAACCACAAAAAAGTCCTTTATTATTCATATTTAACCAGAAATACTTACCTGTACCTATAAAAAAATGTTTCCGCACCCATATCTCGTAAAAATCTCATGCCAGTATCTGTTACTTTGATTGAAGATAGTGTTGCTCGGATACCCCTTTTTATTATCCGGGTTGATTTGGATCCGGATAGTAAACTATCTGGATAAATTCAGATATCCGAATTCAAACCGTTCCGGAATCCGAATAGATCCGGATATCCGAACCCATTATCCGGGTTAATCTGGGTATCCGGATTGAAATCCGGAAGTGGCCTTTAAATTGCTTCCAAAATGTCTTTTATAGTAAATGATGCATCGTGGTTTTTTTTTTTTTATTCTTTATTTAGATCAAAAGGCAGGTTAACAGATACAAAACATTAGTCCTGTACAATCTTGGACTTTTAAAACATTAACATTTGTATATGTGTTATACAGGGCATTTTTAGAAGCATAAACCGCTTGATCAAGTCATAAGCTCAAATATGGCTTATTATGATAGGTAGCCAGGTAAGGCAACTGTAGACATGGTCTAACAACAACATTTATAGTACATCAAAAGCACATGAGCATTATCAGCAAATATCCGTCTCCACCTTCTTCTGACCACCTATGTTCTTTTTTACAGTTTTATCATAAACTAATAAACACAAAATTAACCAAGTCAACCTGATTGTATTACATAAGGCAACATATGTTCGCCCTGAGTGAGCGGAAAACATATTGCCCCATAAATATCTAATGTGAATACACGACAGCACACTTCTTCCTAGCTGCAGATACAAAGCCACAAAGTTTAAAACAATTACCATCAACCACCAGAAAAAGAAAAACAGCAATTGTTTATGTGGGAAGTTATAATACAAAAAAAAAATGGCTGTAAATTAACATCAGGCCTAGGTTCCAGACACCGGTTGTGCAGCCCACATTTTGTCCAAAGTCCACCCGCACAATTGGGACAAGACAGTTTTCAGCCCAGACACCTCCAAAAAATTACGCAGCAATTGTGTTTTGGGTTAAATATAGGTGGTATCAGTGGCCTGTGGCACCCTGGCGGTGAGAGCTGCACAGGCAGCAGGAGCAGGGCAATGCAGCAGGTGTAACGTCTGCCAGGAGCATGCCGGATCTTGTACCATGGCACGTAGCGTTGGTACCTGGAGTGAAAAGTGCGCTCACTGAGGGTAGGCTGCCCGCTGGGGTTGACGTGATGACCGAGCCCCAGGAACTGCTGGGCGGCTGCTGCTGCTCCTGCAAACAGGAGTGCTGGTGGGGGTGGAGATCTCTGTTGTAGAGCTGCTGGTGCCCTGCTCATCCACCATCAGCTGGAAAATGGCCGCTACACGCTACACGCTGCTGCGCCTCTGCATTTTACGCATTGTGATATGAGTGACTTACGATTCAGACCCTACATTTACTATCTATGGGCTTATTACAATATTTATAGTGGCACCACCTAATATCTGATTTTTAATTGTTTTATCATGGGTTTTGTGTATAAATAAAGATCAGTTTAATTGATTTTCAACTATTGTGAGTGGTGTGGTTTCTCTAGGATCTTCTGTTCTTGTTTCTGAGTTCATTTTTTGTAGAAGTTCTATTATATCTGGGTTTACTATACCAGGCGTTACTCCCATATACTTACATTGTGGGAGAAAAAGAGACAAACTACTGCAGTTAAATCAAACCTGCAGAGAACGGCAGTGTGCAATAAGCTAAATACCGGCTCCCCAGCTCGCAGCCTTGTAAGTCAGCAAAGAGAACATGTCACTCCTGTGTCCCCCACACCATAAACTGCCATAATACCTGGCTTGCAGCAATCAGTGTTGAGATGTGTGTAGGCTGATGTATGTTCTGTGATGTCACCTGACCTCTCCCCTTGCTTCTTATGTTTCCAGAAACATCTCCTGAAGATGGCAAATGAAGATGCAAAGAAACCTACAACTACAAATGGCTTCCACCCTGTCCTTTGCAATGGCTATATTCCCACTAGCCAGAATGACTCTGTGCAAAAAACAGAGAGTATGGCTCTGCCGCTTTGAAACACAATGGTTCTACTCTCATTACTCAGGATTTTTTTGCACAGGCACTAGAATGGCTCTAACCTAGTCACCCCAAACGGCTATAATCGCTTTGTCTCTGGTTGCCAGGATCGATGAAGTTATGTTGACAAATACATTTTATTACATACTTCAGGGATCAATACAACATGTTTTGCAGGATTGGCCCAGCTTCATCAGGCAATAGGTAGGAGTACACGCGTACATGCAAAAAGGGCGTCGGGAAAAAAGGGCGCAGGGTGTAAACGATAAGTGGCAATAACGTTTATAAAAAAAATGTTGTGAAATATTTCGTTTAAAATAATGTTTTACAAACTGTAAAACTATAATAATATTTTTAAAATATGAAATGTTGAAAATGATAATCAACCCTGACTTAAAATTTAAACTTATATTTATTTTTACTAAATGCAAAAAAGGGCAACAGGAAAATAGGGCGCACATGTAAACGATAACTGGTATTACAATTTGTTCTAATTCTCCTTTCTTTTTTCATTTAGAAAAAAGATTTGCAAGTTTAAAATGTTAAACTGCGTGCAGGAGATAGCACAATTTATAAAAGACAAACTACTATATGTAAAAGTGTGTCTATGTAAACGATAACTTATAATATAGTAAGCTATAAATATTGTTTCCTTTGCCAATTTTGTCACTCTGTGTTACTGCAGTAATTAGAGAAGGGAGAGGTGCTGCAGAGAGACATAGGGAAAGCTTAGTTAGGCTAAAGTTAGGCTAAAGCTAGACTTGTTAGCTTGCTCCTTGCTAATACTTATTGCTAAAAAGCACCCCACCAACAGCTCTTTTGAGAGTTAATGTTGTTCTTGTGATCTGTTTGTTTGTTTTTTTGTGTGGCCCACTGACACTTGCATATACAGCCCTGTCAGTCAGTCGCAGGCTGGCCCTTGCTAATTCTATACTGTGCAAGTTCCAGCACATTCAGTGACTACCTTTTCACTGCACGTGTGTGACAGCTGCATATTTGTAATACTACGGCATACCTGTTAATTTTTTTATTAACCTATTTTGGTTCCTGGACGTAGAAACTACGTCCAGGAACCATGCACGGTACCGCGCGCTCCCGCGGCCGATCGTGCGTGTGCACGCGCGCTCCCGGCCCGCAGTTCGTTAGCCAGGCAGTCAGTGAATCGGGCTATGGTGCCCGATCACTGATTCCTCTTCCCCGCTGAAAAAGCGACAGCTTCTCTCGGAAGCTGCGCCTTTTCTGGCTGTTACCTCCCCCATGCGTCTCTCTAAGCGTGTGTTACGCTTAGAGTGACGTCATGTAAACAAACTCATGGCCGCCATCTTGTGGCCAAAAGTAATACTACAACTAAAAGTTAAAAAAATAAAAATCAACACACATTTACATTATAAACCTATTGTTAACATCCCACCCTCCCAAAACTACCCAAATAAAATGTTTAATATAAAAAAAAAAATTACAATAAAAAAAAAAAACATGTAAATATTTACCTGAGGGTCTAAACTTTTTAAATATCAATGTAAAGATGAAATATTTCTATATTTTTTTTATTTTAAACTTGTAAATAGTTATAGATGCAAAACGGAAAAAATGCACCTTTATTTCCAAATAAAATATTGTCGCCATACATTGTGATAGGGACATAATTTTAATGGTGTAATATCCGGGACATATGGGCAAATACAATAAGTGAGTTTTAATTATGGAGGCATGTATTATTTTAAAACTATAATGGCTTAAAACTGAGAAATAATGATTTTTTTTCAGTTTTTTCTCATTCTTCCTGTTAAAATGCATTTACAGTAAAGTGGCTCTTAGCAAAATGTACCCCCCAAAGAAAGCCTAATTGGTGGCGGAAAAAACAAGATATAGATCAGTTCATTGTGATAAGTAGTGATAAAGTTATAGGCTAATGAATGGGAGGTGAACATTTCTCAAGTGAAAACGACGGAACGTGACAAATTTGTCTTAGCTTCTATTGTAAAACTCCATAGAACAAAATAATCTAATGAGGAGGTACCACTCATATCCTTTCATACTAACTAGACAACCAGACAAAAAGGAAAAGAAAACATACAACATTAACCACCACCAAAAACACATGACAACACCTACAACACAACATACATGCAACATACAAAAAAAGATAAAAGAAAAGAAGAACATAAAACATACACCACCACCAAAAACTCAGACAACTCCTACATTACAACAATCATACTCCTCAATTATGCAAGAATATGGGACTTTTACGGCCAAAAGAAAAAATATGAGGCTTTACGCCCATAACATAAAAAAAAACAAAACACACAGGACTAAAGACAACAAAAAGTCGAGACATAAAAAAAATAACTGTACAAGACAAAAAAGAAAAAAAAAACCCTCACCAACATGTATACTAAAAAGCATAAAGTGTGACTTTCTTGTGCCTGCGGCCAGACAAAAACCTAGGGTGTAAGATAAAGGATACAAAAACAACACCCTGGAGAGATTCCACTAAGTCAAGGAGGCCTGATATTCTGCCAAGCCAGAATCCAAGCACCTCTTCCCAGCTTCTTTCTCTCCAAAGACCTGATTACACCAACCTCACTCAACACATTTTTTGACCTTGTCAAGAGATTAATAAAACTTAACCTTTATTTTGTTATAATAAAATCATTGCCATTTTTTGGTAGTAATGTTGTGCTTTCATTATTTTATTTTTATTTATATTTTCAAAAACCTAGTTTGGGAGTATTGAATATTTCGTAGAGGTTTATAATTGTATTATCCCTCCACTCCCAAGCTAGGCACTATAACATATACATGCTGAGTTACTTTAAAGATCAAAACCCTCCACCTTAAACCAACATGTTTCGGCTCCTTAAAAATAGAGCCGTCGTCAGGGCCAACAATAAAAAAGTGCCTAGGGTGCAAAGTGCATAGTAAAGATAAACACAGCTAACTATAGATACATAGTAAAGAAAACAACAACTGAGAGCTGTGCTCTCAAGCAATGTCAGCAATCAAATGAGGCTCTCTCATAGCCTCCCTTATATACCATTGTATGTGGGTGGGTTCAAAGGGATAGCCCCTCCCGGAGGCTATTAGAGCAGTTTCTTCGTGCTCGAATGTATTGTCCTTTGGGGATACCTTTTTTCAATGGAATGGGATGATGACTGTCCCAAGAGAGTAGGGAGTTTGTAGATGTTGGTTTACGATAAATTTTGGTTTCCAACCCCCCATTGGAGGATTTCCTTATCTCGACATCCAGGAAACTTAGAACGTTTCTGTCAATTTCGAATGTAAAGAACATACCTATCTCGTTCTGATTTAGGCGATGCACAAATTCCACAAATTTCGATCTGGGGCCGTCCCACAGAATGAACACATCGTCTATAAAGCGGCCCCAGAATAAAATCGATGTCGTATATTCTGCCATCTCTGCTGAAAAGACCACTGTATCCTCCCACCACCCCAAAATAAATTTGCGTAGGATGGTGCACAACTTGTCCCCATTGCACAACCTCGTTTCTGGATATAAAACTTATTCAGGAACAAAAAATAATTATGATTTAGAATGAATTTCAACATTTCAATAATTAAGGCCGAATGTTCACGCAGGTGGACACTTCTACCCTGCAGAAAATAGCTGACGGCTCTTAGGCCCAGATCGTGTTTAATATTATTGTACAGTGACTCAACATCTAGGCTGGCCAGCCAAACCCCCTCTGATACATCGAGACCTTGAAGTCTGTTCAATAAATCCATAGTATCTCTAATGTATGAAGGGAGGCCCGTGACAAATGGTCTCAGAAAGAAATCGACATATTTGCTCATCTGTTCTGTCAGGCAACCATTTCCTGAAACTATTGGTCTTCCTGGAGGGTCTAGCAACTTTACAGGTTAAAGGTGGATAGAATATGCTAGCGCAGAAGATATGATATTCATCATGAGTCCTCTGGATGTAGGAGGTACTGGGAAAGGGCTGTTTGGAAAGGTATGGCTGAGTATGGACAACCAATAGATGTATTGGGTTTGTGATTGACAATCACTATAACCAATAGGAGATACGATTTTGGACGGGAGGGGCTATCCCTTTGAACCCACCCACATGCAATGGTATATAAGGGAGGCTATGAGAGAGCCTCATTTGATTGCTGACATTGCTTGAGAGCACAGCTCTCAGTTGTTGTTTTCTTTACTATGTATCTATAGTTAGCTGTGTTTATCTTTACTATGCACTTTGCACCATAGGCACTTTTTCATTGTTGGCCCTGACGACGGCTCTATTTTTAAGGAGCCGAAACATGTTGGTTTAAGGTGGAGGGTTTTGATCTTTAAAGTAACTCAGCATGTATATGTTATAGTGCCTAGCTTGGGAGTGGAGGGATAATACAATTATAAACCTCTACGAAATATTCAATACTCCCAAACTAGGTTTTTGAAAATATAAATAAAAATAAAATAATGAAAGCACAACATTACTACCAAAAAATGGCAATGATTTTATTATAACAAAATAAAGGTTAAGTTTTATTAATCTCTTGACAAGGTCAAAAAATGTGTTGAGTTTAGAAATCAGTAGTGTGTATTTTGTTTACACCAACCTCACCCAGAATGTTGTTCACCACCACCTGGACAGGCAAGATTTTCTTCCTAACTGCTAGATCACACCGTGCAAACCATATGTGTCTCCTAACCACTAGACTGACTATATATAATGTGCATAAATCAAAACCCTGGTGTTGTTTAAATGCTCCGTAAGCCCACTCAGCGTAACTAAGACGCTCCAGAAAGGGAATACCTAGAGCCCCTCCCACCTGTTTCCACACCTCCACATTGAAAGGACATCACATCAAAAAGTGGTCCATGTCCTCCTCAACAGTGCACTCCTGTCGAGGACAAACACGTTCCTCCACCATTCGACCCTTCATGTTCCCTCCAACGTAAAGCTTGCCCTGGAAGGTAAGCCAGGCAATGTCCCACATTTTGTCCGGAATACGCGGCGAATTAATCAATCGCAAGCATTTCCTCAAAATTGTGCCTGGGTAGTCCCTCAAGGTCAGTGGATCTGAGAAGTGAGAGTCCATCACCCTAGCCGAGAGGGCTTTCCTCTCAACCGACCTGATGTCCTCCACCATCAATCCCCACTGCCGTAGTTTCTTCACGCAAGGTGCAACATAGGCCTGGAAGATAGCCATGACGTGCATTCAGATTTTTCACTAGGCCACTGCTCTTCCAATTCTTAAGGAAAGGCTCAAACCAGGTCTGAGAGATGCCTACCCAACTAGGCGAGTTCCCTTCCAGTAATTTACCAAGGTTGAATTTAATAAAAATCAGGGAAAAAAAGACAATCGGGTTGACCATGCCTAAGCCACCCTCTCACCTAGTTTTGTAGGTAATATTTCTACGCACAGGGTTGCACCTGTTTCCCCATAACATCTGGAAAACAAGGTATTGATCCTGGTATACAGAGATGGTGGCAAAATCGTAACATAACTAGCATATAACATAATTGGTACCAGGTAGGTTTTGATTAAATCAATCCTTTCCCTAAAGGTCAACTTCCAACCTTTCCAGCGAGCTACTTTGGTGCTGACATCTTGTAGTTTGCACTCCCAATTTCGTAGGCCATAATCGCCTGGTCCAAATTTGATGCCAAGTATCTTAATTTCATCCTGAGGCACGGGAAAGGAACCGGGAAGTACAAAGGACTCTCCAACTTTCCCCATCCAGAAAGTTTCACACTTGTCCGGATTGATTTTCGAACCAGATGCCAATGAGTACCGGGCAATCTCTTCAGCAACCACCAATGCCTCCTCCGCTTTGAGATCACTACGGTAACATCATCAGCATAGGCCACTACATTTATAGGCGAGACACCAGCGATGCCCACAGGAACCCCACTGAGCATGCCGCCTTCTAACCTTCTCACGAAGGGGTCGATGGCGAATACATACAGTAGAGAACTCAAAGGACAACCCTGGCGGACCCCCGAGCTCACCTCGAAAGGTTGGCCAACCCATCCATTAATGAGCATGAAACTTTCAGCCTCTTTATACAAAGTTTGTAACCAATTGACAAAACCACCTTGCAAACCATATACACCAAGCAGCCGCCATAGGTACTCGTGATTGACCCTATCAAAAGCCTTGGACTGGTCCAACGCTAGTAGGTACTTTCCCCAACCTTCAGCTCTGCACTTTTTCAGGACTTCCCGGACATCTAACAGTGCTGAGAGTGTACTTCTACCGGAAACAGAACAGTACTGATGGCAGGAAAGTATATATTTTTGCCAAGATCTTTCTGTCAACGCTGAGAAGGCTGATGGGACGCCAGTTCTCAATCATCTCAGGATCACGACCTTTTGACAACAGAATCACTGCAGATTGTGTCATGGAGGGCGGTAACCGGCCCTCAGCAAGACAGTCATTAAAAGCACCAGCCAATTGAGGGGCCAAGATAGACATAAAAGCCTTATAAAATTCGGTCGTCAGTCCATCTGGACCCGGAGTCTTTTTGGGTGCGAGATCTGCAATGGCTCTCTCGACTTCTTCTACAGTGATTTCTGTCGTCAAATCTATGGTAGATATATCAATATCGCCCAGACCAGGAATGGAGGCCAAGAAGTCTTCAATTCTTGTTTGATCAAGTGATTTCTTCCCAAGCAGATTAGCGTAAAAATCTCTAGCGATGGACAAGATCTCCGACCTGGACTTTGCCAGAGACCCCGAACCATCCCTGAAACTAGTGTTGGGCGAACAGTGTTCGCCACTGTTCGGGTTCTGCAGAACATCACCCTGTTCGGGTGATGTTCGAGTTCGGCCGAACACCTGATGGTGTTCGGCCTTTTAAGTTCGGGTTCGGCCCGAACTATTGAATGGCCGCCGACAGGGCCGAACAGGGCCCCTGTTCGGCCGAACAGGGCCCTGTTCACCCGAACATGCCGCAATATGGCCCCCCTATGGGGTCGCAGGCATAAGGGGGGAGCATGCCCCGATCGCGGGGGGGGGGGTCGGAAATTTCCCCCACCCCCTCCGCTAGCGCTCCCCCCTCTGCCCGCTTCCCCATACAAAAGTTTAAGGAAAGTACCTGCGATAGTGGATGGCCTGGCAGTGGCACTGTGGAGTGAGGAGGAGGAGTCCGGAGAGTGACGCGTTGAGGGAGGCCGGGCAGCGGGCGTGAGGTCAGAGAAAGGGCGGAAGTACCACAAGGGTACTACCGCTGAACCGCCCGCTGCCCGGCCTCCCTCAACACGTCACTCTCTGGACTCCTCCTCCTCACTCCACAGTGCCACTGCCAGGCCATCCACTACCACAGGTACTTTCCTGAAACTTTTGTATGGGGAAGCGGGCAGAGGGGGGAGCGCTAGCGGAGGGGGTGGGGGGAATTTCCGACCCCCCCCCCCCCCCGCGATCGGGGCATGCTCCCCCCTTATGCCTGCGACCCCATAGGGCCCCCAAAAGCGGGATGTTCGGGAAGTTCGGGGTTCGGCCCGAACATGCCGAACATCTCGGCCATGTTCGGCGAACTTTCCCGAACCCGAACATCCAGGTGTTCGCCCATCACTACCTGAAACCACGGACCGTTTTAAGTGCTGAACTTTGTTTGAAACTCTGGTAAGGGTCAGGCGAGTGGTATTTTCCATGATCCCTCTCCAGAGTCAAAGAAGCCAGCTGGTCATACTGCTTCTGCTTGAGGCGAAGTTGGTAAGCAACATTTTTATCAATGGTTCTTCGGATTGCTAGACCCTTGAAAAATCTGGCAACAAATTTTTTGACCTCTTCCCACCACTTAGACCTATTGTTGAAACAGTCCAGGATGGTAACCTGTGCCTGAAAAAACTCCTCAAAGGATTGTCTTACCTCACCTTCCAGTAGCAGGGACGAATTCATTCTCCAGATACCCCTACCTCTGGGATGGAGCTTCCGAAGCATTCAAACCCACCGATAGAATAAGGTGATCCGAGAACTCCACCGCCAACAACTTGGGAGTTGAAGTGATGAGGCTCTCTGAAACAAAAAAATCTATCTATTCTAGACCTACTATATCCTCTATAAAAAGTGAAACCTGTGAGATCCGGTGAATGTCGAATGTGCACATCCACCAGATCAGCTTCCCTAACTAATCTATCTAAGTACCTACCATCTACACCTATTCGGACCCGGGTACTTGCCCTGTCCTTGGCCCTAGTGACGGTGTTAAAATCACCACCCAGGATCACCGGATAGGCGGAAAAAAGGAATGGCCTGATCTGTGTGAAAAGGTTCTTCCTCACCCCCTCAGCCCCGGGGCTGGCATAGGTGTTGATAAGCCTGAGGTTTTGCCCTCCCACACAGACATCTAAGATCAGACACCTTCCCATCTCAACCCCAATTACTCGCCGGCACGTTACCATGTCAGTTCTAAAAAGAACCGCCACACCACTACTAGGCTCTCCCGCAAGAGACCAAAAACTCCGACCAGCCAACCAGTCCCTCTCAGCTAACCAAATGTCAGCCATCGAGGTGAGCCTGGTCTCCTGCAGGAAAAAGAGTTTCTCCTGTGTGTTTGGTAAGCTGCAGGAAAAAGAGGTCAGCCTCCAGGCTGGCCAGAATTGAAAATGCCAACTTTCGAGCTCTGGGGGTTTTGATGCTGGCAACGTTGATCGTTGCCAACATTAGTGGTGGGGGAACCGCAATCAGAATAATTTAAGGCTTCCCTTTGTGCTTCTTTAAACAAAGACAAAAAAGGAAAAAGCAAAGGACAACGTTAACAAAAAAGAAAAACATAAACACAAAATACAGTACCTCCTCAAACAGAGGCGGTTTCGCCAATTACCATGTCCTCTTCCTCAGAGGAGAGAGGACCCTTAGACAAAATGTCGAATCTGTTGGTCATTTTGACCTCCTGCCTTTTTTGCACTAAGGCCTCCCAATTTTTCCGAGTGGAGATTCTTTCACCGGGGGAACTTCCCCCAGGTTTCCTCCTTTTCTTCCTGGTTTTTAACCTGTCCTCCAAGTATCCCCTTTCCTCTGGTGACAGGTGCTCCCTGCCACGTGGTGACAAAGAGACACCCGTGAAACCCGGAAAAGGTGTATGCGGGGACACAGAAGGGGGAACAGGTTCTGTCCTATCAGAAATGGATAGGGAAGGGGAAGGGAGAGTACTGGGATCGTCAGAAGGGGGGGGGGGGGAGATTATTGTTATTAGAGGGAGGAGGGGGGGGGGTGGAGGAGAAACCGGTTTGGAAGGAGGAGGAGGGGAAAAAGGGTAAGGAGTAGAAGGAGGAAGAGGTTTGGTTGTAGAGGCAGTAGAGGAAGGTAGGACCTCCCATGCCTCTTTTAGACCTTGGAGGTCTAATACGTTGCGGTTTGGGAGACGAGCCCTCACTACCTTGAGAAGCATCCCAGATGCGATTCATTCGCCTAAGTCCAGCCTGTCCTGTAGAGGCCATGCCAATCCTAAACGGAACAGGGGAAACAGTGTAAGGAACAAAGGAGGAAGGGGTCACAAGAGACTCAGACACAGTAGGAGCTGGATCAGACTGTACAGAAACATTGGGGATTGACAGCAGGACAGCCTGGTTCCCCTCCTCCATCTGGACTAGCATGGCTCTCTTAAGATCCGCAGGCATAGCTGCCCAGGAGGTCGGGCATTCCGTATATGGATGTCCAAACTCAAAACAAAAATTGCATTTAATGCGCTTACAACTGCTGGAGGAATGCCCGAACTCCTGGCACTTACTACACCTGGGATCAGGGCAGTTGCTGGCAAAGTGCCTCCTCTTGCCACACCTATTGCAGGTTCTGGGCTGACCCGGGTAATACACAATAACTCTATCACGCCCTATAAGGGCGGAACGGGGAATATGGGTGACAACACCCTCCTTCGCATGGAGTTTTATTGCCACCTCATACTCCCCCCACCAGATACCCAGGTCATCCAGAACCCGGTGTGGCGGGGACATCACATCCGCATAATGCTGGACCCAGGCCATCAAATCGCGAACCGGGATACTCTCATTTTGTACTACGATGTGAGCTCTCTTCTCTAGGGATTGTCTAGCTAAAGGAAGCACTGAAAATCCATGCCATAAGTTATTAACGGAAAATGTTTCTCTCTCCTCTAGAAAAGACTCCATCCCGTGCAAAGAAATAAAGCTCACATCATAGTATGGTGGGGGGTCCCCTGGAGCCAGAATCTTAAATAAGCCACACGGCTTCACCCCCATGTCCAGAAGAAATTTCACGAACTCCTTTTTATTAGGAATTGTAGAGCCTTGCTCCCACTTAAGCCTAACAACATTTCTTCTTCCGGGGGTGACGGTGTCAGATTCTGACTCCAGGGGAGCCAGGACTCTTCTCCCTGAATTTGTGCTACGTGCAGCCCTTGCATAAGATCTGGGCTGAGCAGTAGAGCCACCCCGAGTCGGAGCCGCCATAGAAGCAAGTGCCCCTGGATTGGATGCTGGACCCAGGGCGGGAAAATCAAATCCCACCCTGACCACGCTCTCCAACTCAGGCAACCCCGACTCGGCAGTAGCCCCACCAGCAGCCCCACTATCAACCCTACCAGTAGCCCCACCAGTAACCTTACTACCAGTAACTTCACCAACAATTTTACCAGGATCACTGGCTTTCCTTACTTCCCTCCCCCTCCCACCAGCTACCATACTAGTGTCAGTACCAGCAGGCACTGTAGAGGAAGGAGCCTCATATTTAGGGGCATTTGGCCCTAGACCAAAAATAGTTTCCATTTTTACTAGTTTACCATCAAAAGAAAAAACTTTCATTATATTGTTTTCAATGAGAACTTTTTTACCGTTTGCACGGAAACTAATTTGGGGCCCACATTCTGGGTCGCCCATACCAACTAAGTGTAAGCCACTATAGTCTCCACCAGGTTCAACGGTGTAGAATTTTACTTCATTAGTGTGACAATCAATTTTTATCAATCTATCTTTTTCCAGTCTGAACAAATTATTCATCGTTTTGTAGTGTTGTCCGGATCATGAACGATTCGGATCTTTGATCCGAATCTTTTTTGTGAGTCGAATCATCCGAATCATGACAGTGAATGATTCGGATCACAGAGAAAAACAGGAAGCAGCTTCTGCTGAGCTGCGAAGAAGAGCTAGGGACGCCCTAGTAGCTAGTGGGAGACGGGAGTGAGAGAGGCAACTCCTCCCAGCTGAGCTGAGCTCGCTGAGGGATCATGTTACAGGCAGCATCTCAGCTCAGCTCTTCCTTACAAAGTTAACTCCTTGCCTCCCACATAGCATATCTCTGCTGGCAATGTGCATAGCTTTTATTTGTTTTTAAACAATAGCAGTTACCTGGCAGCCCTGCTCACCCTGTGTCTTTAATACTTTTAGTCATAGACCCTGAACAAGCATGCAGCAGATCAGGTACTCTGACTCAGGTTTTACTGAATTTGCCATGTGCTTGTTCCTGGGTTTTGACTCAGACACTACTTATGCCAGATGATCAGCAGGGCTGCCAGGCAACTGGCATGGTTTACAAGGAAATAAATATGGCAGCTTCCATATCCTTCTCACCTCAGGTTCCCTTTAAAGGAGTACTGTGGGGTTTTTTAAAAATAAAATCGGACACTTACCTGGGGCTTCTACCAGCCCCCTGAAGACATCAACTCCTGCGCCGTCCCTGCAGGATCTTGCGTTTGCCGCCACCAGTCACGGTGTCATTATCACTGCCGCTGCGCAGCCGGGACCGTGCACGTCCTCTCTTCCAATCGCGTCATCGGGAGCTTATTGCGCAGGAGCAGTTGAAGAAAGCTTTGTACTGTGCAGTAAGTCCCGATGACACGATTGTGAGACGAGGACACACACGGCCCTGGCTGCGCAGCCTCAGTGATATTCGTGTAGTTAGACGAATAATGACACCGTGACCAGCGTCGGGGAATGGAAGATCCTGCAGGAACGGCGCGGGACTTAATGTATTCAGGGGCCGGTAGATGCCCCAAGTAAGTGTCAGTTTTTCTTTTTAAAAAACCCCACAGTACTACTTTAATAGATCCTGTGTGTTGCTGTGCTGCATACAGTACACACCACAGAAGGAGAGGGAGATAGGAGGAGTAATGAGATGTGGCGAACATCTCAGAATCTCTGGGCCTTGTACTACTTCTGGGTCGCTATGACCCGGAGTAGTACGCCTGCGCTGCCCGGCGAAGCGCGTCCTAGATCGCGCGCCTGTTGCCGGGCACTTTCTGCACATGTGCGTGACGTCATAAGTGACGTCACGCTCATGCGCAGAGAGTGCCCGGCAACAGGAGAGCGATCTAGGACGCGCTTCGCCGGGCAGCGCAGGCGTACTACTCCGGGTCATAGCGACCCAGAAGTAGTACAAGGCCCAGAGATGTTCGCCGAGCGAACAGTTCGCAACAACTCTCAATATACACACATTCAACTACGAAAATAATGACACATTACAGAGTTGGATTTAAATAACGTTTGAATTAACACAATTATAAAACAACAATGCAAAAGTGCAAAATTGCAAAAAATGTTTTTTTCTTCAACATTAACATCTCTAATCAGCGGGCTTGGGGTAATTGGAACTGACCACTTGGGGCAGGCGCAGTTTGCTTGTTAAGGTTCAGCATTAACATACTATTCTATAAAGGGAACCTAAACTGAGAAGGATATGGATTTCTCCTTTTAAAATAATACCAGTTGCCTGACTCTACTGCTGATCCGTTGTCTCTAATACTTTTAAGCCTAGTACACACTAGAAATTTTGATAGGCCAATCATTGGTACATTTTACCACCTCCATGTAGTATGACCATTTACCTATATAATCTGCATAGAATTGAAAATCTGTTTGGCCCTCATACTACATGGAGGTGGTAAAATTAACTAATCGTTGGCCGCTCAAAATTGCTAGTGTGTACTAGCCTTAGCCACAGCCCCTGAACAAGCATGCAGATCAGGTGCTCAACTGAAGTGTGACTGGATTAGCTTCATGCTTGTTTCAGGTGTGTGATTCAGATACTGCTGCAGCCAAAGAAATTAGCAGGACTGCCAGGCAACTGGTATTGTATAAAAGGAAATATCCATATCCCTCTCAGTTAAAGTGGATCCGAGATGAAAAGCTCAATATAACCAGTAACTTGTGTATATATCTTATCTAAAGTTTAGATAGTTTACACAGCAAATGTAGCTGCAAACGGTAGCTGCAAACAGCTTCAACAGCCTCTACTGCGCCAATCACCGCCGCGGAGACCGAAGCGCACTGCGCAGGGGCATAACTATTGTGCCTGCGCAGTATGCTCCAGTCAACGTGGCGGTGATTGACAGCGCCGCTCGCGCAGTAGAGGTCTTCGCCGGGGACCGGGAGGCAGCGGCGGAGAACGGTTGACGGCAGACCTGCGGCGAGGGGCCTGCTAGGAGCTGGGGGCTGGACGAAGCCCCAGGTAAGTGGCACTAATTTTTCTACTTTTCACCCTTGATGACTCCTTTAAAGTAAAGCTACGTACACACATCAGACCATAGTCTTTGGAAAATGAAAGATCACAGACCAATCTTACCACCCTTCATGTAGTATGAGAGCCATACCTACACAGTCTATTCTATGGAGCTGAACTCCCCATCAGACATAAATCTTTGCAAGATGCTGCACACACACATGCTGTACAGACACAAACGATCAGTATCTGCAAAAGATCTGTTCCTGCAGAAGATCCGTTCCTGCAAAATGCATTCATAGTCTATCAGATCTGCAGATCCTCATACACACCTTGTTTAATGGACATTCATCTGCAGATCAGACAATTATCTGCCGATCTGAAGATCCAACCTGGTGGATCTGATCTACAGATAATTAAACAAGGTGTGTATGAGATCTGCAGATGTCATAGACTATGGGTATCATTCATAAAGAGGCTGTCGGTAAGGGGAATCAATGCGGAAAAACACCGCTGCCGGTACTTTAGACTTCTGGGTGGGCATTCATAAAAATGTATCCATGTGCGGAAGCAGTGCGGAGATTCCCCGAACTAGGCTGGCGGTAGGCAGGCGGTAGGCAGGCGGAGACACGGAAGCTGCCGAGTTGATACATTTCTCCGTGTTCCGCTCTGCTGCAGCTGCCTGGGAGGTCTGTGTGTCTCCATTCACTTGCATTGGTATCGCCACATCAGAGGGAGCGGGACTTCCCGACGTCACACCGCTTGCGGTGATCTTCATGAATGAACATTTTGCTACATTTGTTCCGATAATCACCGCACAAGGCGGTGATTTATCACTCTGCTCGGTAGTGTCATTTTTTCATGCGGAAAGAGCCTTTATGAATGCTGACTTTGCCGAGTGGTCGGTAAAGTCAGCTGTTTTTAGCATTTCCGCATGCGGAAATGCTTTATGAAGGATAGCCAATGAATGCATTTTGCAGGAACGGATCTTTTGCAGATACTGATCTGTTGCACGTGTACAGCATCTGTGTGTGCAGCATCTTGCAAAGATTTTTATCTGATGGGGAGTTCAGCTCCATAGAATAGACTGTGTAGAGTATGGCTCTCATACTACATGAATAAAATTGGTCTGTGATCTTTCATTTTCCAAAGACTTTTATCTGACGTGTGTACCCACCTTTAGGAAGATCAATAAAACAAAAAAACCATGTGCAATCTGCAGTAAAAGTGAATCTTTGGCGAACGTACCGCAACACACCAGACTATTCTCTTTCTCCATTCCTGTTCCTTAATGTCACAAGGGAGACTCTAAACTAGTTATTTGTCAGTAAGAGAGGTGAGATTTTCATTGAGAAAAATCAGTTGCCTAACTTTGTTAGGATTCAGCCGGCTTCTTCTCTCAGAGATGAGCTGGCCCGCTTTTGAAAAAATCTCTGCAGGTACAGAGGTGGCAACAACACATAGTTTTCTTTTCATTATTACCGTCAGGCAGTGGTGCTCGGATACCCCTTTTTATAATTCGAGTTTGGTCGAATTCGAATAGTAAATTATTCGCGTTCGGTCGAATATTCGAGTCGAATATTTTTTACTATTCGATTCGACCTCGGACTTCGAGCTCACTATTCGAGTCGGTATTCGAGCTCATTATTCGAGCTGACTATTCGAATTGGCCTTAAATAGCTTCCAACACTTGTTTTGAGGGTGAATGATGCAAGAAACATCTTTTTTTCCAAGTAACAACAGCAAGTGATTATGTGGGGATGTTCCTTTAAAAAAAAAAAAAGTGGAAAGAGAAGTTGTGTCCAAAATTTTGTTCAGTACTGTATATACTTCTTCTTCTTCTTCTTCTTCTTTATCTTCTATATCTTCTTCTTCCTTATCTTCTTCTTCTTTATCTTCTTCTTCTATATCTTCTTCTTCTTCTATATCGTCTTCTTCTTTTTCATCTTCTTCTTCATTTTCTTCTTCATCATCTTCTTCTTCTTCTTCTTCATCTTCTTCATCTTCTTCATCTTCTTCATCTTCTTCATCTTCATCTTCTTCATCTTCTTCTTCTTCATCTTCTTCTTCATCATCTTCTTCTTCATCATCTTCTTCTTCTATATCTTCTTTTTCTATATCTTCTTCTTATTATTATTTTTGTATTTCGTCTTCTTCTTTTTCTATATCTTCTTCCCTGGCAGTGGAAACACACAGACAGCAGGAGGTAAATTCAGCAGCAGCAGCAGGAGGAGGAGGATGATTGTGTGTCAGCAGGCAGTCAATGAGGCAGGCAGACATAATAGGCTGTGTGGTACCTAGCGGTGGTACCAGGCCGTAAATACACAGCATGAGGTTCCAGACAGCGGTCGTGAAGCCCACATCATGTCCAATACACAACTGGGACAACACAGTTTTCAACCCGGACACCTCTAAAAATAATATCACACAGTATTAATAAAAAGTATATATATTTTTTTTGTTTTTTTTAAAGAAATGCAGCTATTTTTGAGCGTAACAAATAGCTGGTGGCGCACGCATGTTGGAAGCGCCATTGTATGTGCTCCCTGGCAGTGGAAACACACAGACAGCAGGAGGTAAATTCAGCAGCAGGAGGAGGAGGATGAGTGTGTGGCAGCAGGCAGTCAATGAGGCAGGCAGCGTGACATAATAGCCCTGGTACCTAGCGGTGATACCAGGGCTGTAAATAAACACAGCAGGCAGGAGGTCCCAGACAGCGGTCGTGCAGCCCACATCGTGTCCAATACACGACTGGGACAACACAGTTTTCAACCCGGGCACCTCACAAAAAGTAAACCTTTTTTTTTAATGGTTTTTTTGTTTTGTTTTTACAACAAATTACACAGATATAGCTATTGTTTGACGTAATAGCTGGTGGCAGAGTGGCAGCAGAAGGTAAATCTGTGTACCCTGGCAGTGGGAAACACAGACAGACAGCAGCAGCAGCAGGAGGAATGGAGGAGTAATGTGAGCAGCTATTGTTTGACGTAATAGCTGGTGGCAGAGTGGCAGCAGAAGGTAATTCTGTGTACCCTGGCAGTGGGAAACACAGACAGACAGCAGCAGCAGCAGGAGGAATGGAGGAGTAGTGTGAGTGTGGCAGCAGGCAGGCAGCGTGACATAATAGCCCTGGTACCTAGCGGTGATACCAGGGCGTAAATAAACACAACAGGAGGTCCCAGACAGCGGTCGTGCAGCCCACATCGTGTCCAATACACAACTGGGACAACACAGTTTTCAACCCGGGCACCTCAGAAAAATTAAACCTTTTTTTTTAATGTTTTTTTTGTTTTGTTTTGTTTTTACAACAAATTACACAGATATAGCTATTGTTTGACGTAATAGCTGGTGGCAGAGTGGCAGCAGAAGGTAAATCTGTGTACCCTGGCAGTGGGAAACACAGACAGACAGACAGACAGCAGCAGGAGGAATGGAGGAGTAATGTGAGCAGCTATTGTTTGACGTAATAGCTGGTGGCAGAGTGGCAGCAGAAGGTAATTCTGTGTACCCTGGCAGTGGGAAACACAGACAGACAGCAGCAGCAGCAGGAGGAATGGAGGAGTAGTGTGAGTGTGGCAGCAGGCAGGCAGCGTGACATAATAGCCCTGGTACCTAGCGGTGATACCAGGGCGTAAATAAACACAACAGGAGGTCCCAGACAGCGGTCGTGCAGCCCACATCGTGTCCAATACACAACTGGGACAACACAGTTTTCAACCCGGGCACCTCAGAAAAATTAAACCTTTTTTTTTTAATGGTTTTTTTGTTTTGTTTTTACAAGTTAATTACACAGATATAGCTATTGTTTGACGTAATAGCTGGTGGCAGAGTGGCAGCAGAAGGTAAATCTGTGTACCCTGGCAGTGGGAAACACAGACAGACAGCAGCAGCAGCAGGAGGAATGGAGGAGTAATGTGAGCAGCTATTGTTTGACGTAATAGCTGGTGGCAGAGTGGCAGCAGAAGGTAATTCTGTGTACCCTGGCAGTGGGAAACACAGACAGACAGCAGCAGCAGCAGGAGGAATGGCAGGCAGCGTGACATAATAGCCCTGGTACCTAGCGGTGATACCAGGGCGTAAATAAACACAACAGGAGGTCCCAGACAGCGGTCGTGCAGCCCACATCGTGTCCAATACACAACTGGGACAACACGGTTTTCAACCCGGGCACCTCAGAAAAATTAAACCTTTTTTTTTTTAATGTTTTTTTTGTTTTGTTTTTACAACAAATTACACAGATATAGCTATTGTTTGACGTAATAGCTGGTGGCAGAGTGGCAGCAGAAGGTAAATCTGTGTACCCTGGCAGTGGGAAACACAGACAGACAGCAGAAGGGCAGTACACAGCAGCCCACTGTAGGTGTAAAATGTGTGGCTGCAGGCGATGTAATAGTCAAAGTTAACCAGGCTGGCTTAGTGAGCAGGAGCCAGGAGGTGGTAAAGGGTAGTGTTGGGCGAACATCTAGATGTTCGGGTTCGGGCCGAACAGGCCGAACATGGCCGCGATGTTCGGGTGTTCGACCCGAACTCCGAACATAATGGAAGTCAATGGGGACCCGAACTTTTGTGGTTTGTAAAGCCTCCTTACATGCTACATACCCCAAATTTACAGGGTATGTGCACCTTGGGAGTGGGTACAAGAGGGAAAAAAAATTAGCAAAAAGAGCTTATAGTTTTTGAGAAAATCGTCTTTTAAATGCGGGAAATGTCTGTTTTCTTTGCACAGGTAACATGTTTTTTGTCGGCATGCAGTCATAAATGTAATACATATAAGAGGTTCCAGGAAAAGGGACCGGTAACGCTAACCCAGCAGCAGCACACGTGATGGAACAGGAGGAGGGTGGCGCAGGAGGAGAAGAAGGCCACGCTTTGTGAGACACAACAACCCCGGCCTTGCATGAGGGCAAGAAGCGTGCGGATAGCATGCTTTGTACCGCCATGCAGTCATAAATGTAATAAAGCTAAGTGGTTCAATAAACAGGGACCACGCGGCAACGCTAACCCAGCAGCAGCAGACGTGATGGAACAGGAGCAGGCGCAGGAGGAGAAGGCCACGCTTTGTGAGACACAACAACCCAGGCCTTGCATGAGGGCAAGAAGCGTGCGGATAGCATGCTTTGTACCGCCATGCAGTCATAAATGTAATAAAGATAAGTGGTTCAATAAACAGGGACCACGCGGCAACGCTAACCCAGCAGCAGCAGACGTGATGGAACAGGAGCAGGCGCAGGAGGAGAAGGCCACGCTTTGTGAGACACAACAACCCAGGCCTTGCATGTGGACAAAAAGCGTGCGGATATAGCAGCAATGCTTTTTGCCGCCATGCAGTCATAAATGTAATACAGATGAGAGGTTCAATAAACAGGGCCCGGAAACGCAACACCATCCCAGATGTTCATTGGTCATGTTACTTGGTTGGGGTCCTGGAGTGTTGCGTAGTCATTTCCAATCCAGGATTGATTCATTTTAATTTGAGTCAGACGGTCTGCATTTTCTGTAGAGAGGCGGATACGCCGATCTGTGACGATGCCTCCGGCAGCACTGAAACAGCGTTCCGACATAACGCTGGCTGCCGGGCAAGCCAGCACCTCTATTGCGTACATTGCCAGTTCGTGCCAGGTGTCTAGCTTCGATACCCAATAGTTGAAGGGTGCAGATGGATGGTTCGACACAGCTACGCCATCTGACATGTAGTCCTTGACCATCTTCTCCAGGCGATCGGTGTTGGAGGTGGATCTGCACGCTTGCTGTTCAGTGGGCTGCGGCTGCATGGGTGTCAGAAAATTTTCCCACTCCAAGGACACTGCCGATACCATTCCCTTTTGGGTACTAGCTGCGGCTTGCGTTGTTTGCTGCCCTCCTGGTCGTCCTGGGTTTGCGGAAGTCAGTCTGTCTGCGTACAACTGGCTAGAGGAGGGGGAGGATGTCAATCTCCTCTCTAAAGTCTCCACAAGGGCCTGCTGGTATTCTTCCATTTTGACCTGTCTGACTCTTTCTTCAAGCAGTTTTGGAACATTGTGTTTGTACCGTGGATCCAGAAGGGTATAAACCCAGTAATTGGTGTTGTCCAGAATGCGCACAATGCGTGGGTCACGTGCAATGCAGTCTAGCATGAATTGAGCCATGTGTGCCAGAGTCCTACCAGAATCCTCATCATCCTCTTGTGAGCGTTGTGATAGTTGTTGTGATGCATCATAGTCGTCACCTTCCTCCTGGTCTGCTTCTGCTGACCATTCGCGTTGAATTGTGGAAGTCCAACGTGCACCGCTCTGGCCCTCGTCAGTGGTGGCATGAAATTCCTGCTCCAACTCCAGCTGTTCCTCCTCCTCTTCTTCGTCATAGCTGCTGGGGCCAGCGTTCCCTGAGGCGGATGGCCTGATGTTGGTACCATCACGCTGATCGTTTTCTCCTTCAGATTCCCCCAGTTGCATCATGACAGCTGTTTCCTTGATTTTTAACATCGACCTCTTCAGTAAACACAGCAGTGGTATGGTAATGCTGACTGAAGAGTTGTCACTGCTCACAAGCAACGTGCATTGCTCAAAATTTTGGAGGACTTGGCAGAGGTCCAACATGTTGGCCCAATCGGATCCACAGAAGCTTGGCAGCTGGCCGGATGCGCCTCGGTACTGCGCCGTCATGTACTGGACCACTGCACTCTTCTGCTCGCAAAAGCGGGCTAGCATGTGCAGCGTAGAATTCCAGCGCGTAGGGACATCACACAGCAAGCGATGGTGGGGGAGATTGAAGCGCTCCTGCATCTTGGCGAGTGCCCCCGAAGCAGTACTGGAATTTCTACAATGTTTGGACACTCGACGCACCTTCAACAGCAGATCGGGCACGCCTGGGTATGTCCTCAGGAACCGCTGAACTACTAGGTTCATCACGTGCGCCAGGCAAGGGATGTGTGTCAGCTTAGCCAACCTTAAAGCGCGAATGAGATTACTCCCATTATCACACACAACCATGCCCGGTTTCAGGTCCAGCGGTGCCAGCCACAAATCCGTCTGTTCCTTTATTCCCCTCCAAATTTCCTCCCCTGTGTGCTGCTTATCCCCAAGGCAGATTAGCTTCAGCAACGCTTGCTGACGCATGCCAACAGCTGTGCTGCACTGCTTCCACGATCCTACTGCTGCTGGGTTAGCGTTTCCGGATGAGGTACAGCTTTGAGATGCGTTGGAGGAGAAGGAGTCAGAGAGGTAGGTGCTGCTGTTATCCAGTGGGAGGGACGGCGGTGCAGCTGTTTGTGGCGTGGGCAACACCCGTGCCGTAGCAGGTGAGGAATCGCTGCCAGGCTCCACAAGGTTCACCCAGTGCGCGGTAAGGGAGATGTATCGACCCTGGCCGAACGCACTCGTCCAGGTGTCAGTGGTGAGGTGAACCTTGCAGGCAACGGCATTCTTCAAGCTTCGGGTTATTTTGCTGACCACGTGCTCATGCAACTCAGGCACTGCAGAGCGTGCAAAGTGGTAGCGGCTGGGAACCACGTAACGTGGGATGGCCACTGACATCATGCCCTTGAAGCTGTTTGTCTCCACCAATCGATATGGCAGCATTTCGCAGGCCAGAAGCTTGGCTATGCTGGCTGTTACTGCCACGGCCCGGGGGTCATTTGCTGGCAATTTCCTCTTGCGCTCAAACATCTCCGACACAGACAACTGAACCGTAGCGCTGCACACGGAAGGGCTGTTGGTTGTTGTGTTTGATGAACACTGGGAGACCTCAAGAGCACTACTCCGGAAAGTGACAGTGTCAGCGTCGTCTGATGTTTGTGAATGTTGTGAACCACGCAATGGCTGGGCTACTGCTGCTGCTGAGGCGGGTCTGGTGAACCCAAGGGAGGCAGTGTTGTTTCTGGTACCCTGTCCTGACGCGTTTGCCCAAAGAGTGGGATGTTTGGATAGCATGTGACGGCTCATGCTGGTGGTGGAGAGGTTGTTAATATTTTTCCCCCTGCTCAGGCGGGTCTTGCACACCTTGCAAATCGCCATGGTAACATCCTCAGTGCAGTCTTCAAAGAAAGCCCAGACTTTGGAGCACCTGCCTCCTTGCTGGCGATTTCTGTTTGCTCCTCTTTTGCCTCTCACTTGAACTTCCACGCTTGTGGTGCCTGAAATTGCGCGCCGCCTACCTTGTGGCACAAGGCGAACTCGTGCAGCAGTGTGTTCTTCAACAGACTCATCTGTGCTGCTGCTACGACGGCGATGTTCTCGTTCACAAACAAAATCTGGGTCTCTGTCCACATTGTCCATACCCTCCTCTTCCATCTCCTCAAACTCGTCATATGTCATTGTGGGCCACGCCGTGGAGTAGAGCTCCCCACAACAACCTCTGCGCAGCACACTCCAACGTCGTCTTCCAGATCTTGTCGGCCGACCTCCTGCAATTGCAACCCCTCCTGCCCAAATTGCTCTGGGATTTGGGTTTCCGAGTCCTCTTCGGACTCGCCTTGTATTTCAGTGCGCGGTGCATTTCCCACAGTTAACGGTTGTGAATCCAGGCACAACATTTCTGGCTGTTCCTCCATTGACCTTTGAAAGGTGGAAGTTTGTTGGGCTGGGAATAGCTCCTGCGAATACCCCATTGTGTCCTGAGGTAATTCATCGGACTGGTTATCTGGCAGTTGTGTGCGTGGTGTCGCTGCCGGTTGTGTCAGCTTTGTGCCCACTGGCTCCTTGTAACTGGCTGAGGACTCGGACCTCGTGCGTGATGTGCTGGTGCTGCTTAACCCACTGCTGGACGCTTGAGAGGTCATCCAAGTAATTATCTGGTCCTGTTCTTTTGGATTTGTGAGGGTTGTTGTCCTGGACAACATGGGCGGTATTGAGTGGGTTTTCTTGGGTGCTCCCCTGTGGCCTGTACGTGAACCGTCAGGGGAAACACCTCTTCCCTTGCCCCTCCCTCTTTCACCGGATTTCTTCCTCATTTCACTTATCCTTACAGTACACGCTGACTGGCAGCAGTACAGTGGCAGTACAGAAATGCTATACAGTACCACTATTCCCAGCAGCGACACAGAGCACAATGCTATACAGTGACGGGTGAGCGGTGTACCACTATTCCCAGCAGCGACACAGAGCACAATGCTATACAGTGACGGGTGAGCGGTGTACCACTATTCCCAGCAGCGACACAGAGCACAATGCTATACAGTGACGGGTGAGCGGTGTACCACTATTCCCAGCAGCGACACAGAGCACAATGCTATACAGTGGCGAACGAGCGGTGTACCACTATTCCCAGCAGACACAGAACAGTACACAGAATGCTATATAGTGTGGCTGAACGAGCGGTGTACCACTATTCCCAGCAGACACAGAACAGTACACAGAATGCTATATAGTGTGGCTGAACGAGCGGTGTACCACTATTCCCAGCAGACACAGAACAGTACACAGAATGCTATATAGTGTGGCTGAACGAGCGGTGTACCACTATTCCCAGCAGACACAGAACAGTACACAGAATGCTATATAGTGTGGCTGAACGAGCGGTGTACTACTGTTCCCAGCAGACACAGAACAGTACACAGAATGCTATATAGTGTGGCTGAACGAGCGGTGTACTACTGTTCCCAGCAGACACAGAACAGTACACAGAATGCTATATAGTGTGGCTGAACGAGCGGTGTACTACTGTTCCCAGCAGACACAGAACAGTACACAGAATGCTATATAGTGTGGCTGAACGAGCGGTGTACTACTGTTCCCAGCAGACACAGAACAGTACACAGAATGCTATATAGTGTGGCTGAACGAGCGGTGTACTACTGTTCCCAGCAGACACAGAACAGTACACAGAATGCTATATAGTGTGGCTGAGCGAGCGGTGTACCACTATTCCCAGCAGACACAGAACAGTGAACAGAATGCTATATAGTGTGGCTGAGCGAGCGGTGTACCACTATTCCCAGCAGACACAGAACAGTACACAGAATGCTATATAGTGTGGCTGAACGAGCGGTGTACCACTATTCCCAGCAGACACAGAACAGTACACAGAATGCTATATAGTGTGGCTGAACGAGCGGTGTACCACTATTCCCAGCAGACACAGAACAGTACACAGAATGCTATATAGTGTGGCTGAACGAGCGGTGTACTACTGTTCCCAGCAGACACAGAACAGTACACAGAATGCTATATAGTGTGGCTGAACGAGCGGTGTACTACTGTTCCCAGCAGACACAGAACAGTACACAGAATGCTATATAGTGTGGCTGAACGAGCGGTGTACTACTGTTCCCAGCAGACACAGAACAGTACACAGAATGCTATATAGTGTGGCTGAACGAGCGGTGTACTACTGTTCCCAGCAGACACAGAACAGTACACAGAATGCTATATAGTGTGGCTGAACGAGCGGTGTACTACTGTTCCCAGCAGACACAGAACAGTACACAGAATGCTATATAGTGTGGCTGAACGAGCGGTGTACCACTGTTCCCAGCAGACACAGAACAGTACACAGAATGCTATATAGTGTGGCTGAACGAGCGGTGTACTACTGTTCCCAGCAGTGACACACAATGACTGGGGGGGACCCTGGCTAGCGTGGCTGGAGCGCGAACTACCCTGCCTGCCTACCCAAAGCTAAACCCACAGACAAATGGCGGAGATATGATGTGGTTCGGGTATTTATTTACCCGAACCACGTGACAGTTCGGCCAATCAGAGCGCGTTCGGGTCCGAACCACGTGACCCGTTCGGCCAATCACAGCGCTAGCCGAACGTTCGGGGAACGTTCGGCCATGCGCTCTTAGTTCGGCCATAAGGCCGAACGGTTTGGCCGAGCACCGTCAGGTGTTCGGCCGAACTCGAACATCACCCGAACAGGGTGATGTTCTGCAGAACCCGAACAGTGGCGAACACTGTTCGCCCAACACTAGTAAAGGGTGGTAAGGCACATTAACGATGGTTCTTCCGGTAGCCAGTTCATGTCCCCCTCTCGCCGACAACAGGGGCCAGGAACTCGCCTTCCACCCACGCCTGGTTCATCTTGAGAAACGTCAGTCTGTCCACAGACTTGTGAGACAGACGTGAGCGTTTCTCGGTGACCACGCCAGCAGCTGCACTGAAGCAGCGCTCGGACAGCACGCTGGAAGGGGGACAGGACAGCACTTCCAGGGCGTACTGCGCCAGCTCGCTCCAGATCTCCAGGCGCTTGACCCAATACTCCATGGGATCAACTGGGGCATCGCTGTCAAGCCCGCTGTAGGACCCCATGTAGTCAGCCACCATGCGGGTCAGGCGCTGGCTGTGACTGGAGGAGGATGCTGCTGCATGCACCTCCTCTCTAGTCACTGCTGCCGGAGCCTCTACAGTCCTGTAGAGCTCGTTGCTGAGAGACAGCAGGTCTGTGGGGCGCTTGCTGCTGGATGCAGGCACCTGCTGCTGCCTCTGTGCTGGCTGGACAGTGGGGGTGGAAGGCTGGGGGAAGGCTTCCTCCAAGTGCTCAACAAGGGCCTGCTGCAAGCTCCTTATTTGTTGCGCTGGGTCTCCTCCTGCAGGCGGCAGGAACTGGCTCAACTTCCCCTTGAGGCGTGGGTCCAACATCATGCTGATCCAGATGTCCTCCCTCTGCTTCATCTGGATCACCCTGGGGTCCCTGCGCAGGCATGTCAGCATGTGCGCTGCCATTGGGAAGAGGCGGGCCACGTGTGCTGGCACATCGACGGCAGTGCTGTCCTCATCCTCCTCCTCTGCCTCCTCAGCCTCATCCTCTCTCCACCCCCGCACCAACTCAGCTGCGCTGTGCTGATCCCCCTCATCAGCAGCAAGGTCAGGGACCTCCACCAAGTCCTCCTCCTCCTCCCCCTCAGAGGTGGACTGTGCAGCTGCATGCCGCTCCTGCTGGTCCAAGGCTGCCGCTCCCTGTTCCAGCAAAGCATCGAGGGCCCTGTTCAGCAGACAAACCAGGGGCACCCACTCACAGACCATAGCATGGTCCCTGCTCACCATGTTAGTGGCCTGCAGAAAGGGAGCCAGCACTAAGCACACCTGCTGCATGTGCCTCCAGTCATCATCGGGGACGATGGACGGGATGTTGCTGGTCTTGTCCCTTCTCTGAGCGGCAGAAACAGTGGCCAGGGCAAGGTACTGGTTGACAGCGTGCTTCTGTTCAACCAGACGCTCCAACATCGCCAGGGTGGAGTTCCAGCGAGTTGGAACGTCAAGGATCAGCCGATGGCGTGGCAGCTCCAGCTCCTTTTGCACGTCTTCCAGGCTCGCACAGGCTGCAGGCGAGCGCCGGAAGTGACGCACGACGTTTCTTGCCGTTTCCAGCAGTTCGCCCATCCCCTGTTAGGTGCGCAAGAACTTCTGCACCTCCAGGTTCAGCACGTGGGCAAGACGGGATGTGGGTCAGGTTTCCCCTGTCAATTGCGGCAACCAGATTGGCCCCATTGTCAGCCACCACCTCTCCGACTCTGAGGCCTCTGGGGGTCAGCCAAATCCTCTCCTGCTCGGCCAACACATGGGTTGCCGTCAGTTTGGTCTTCCCAAGGCTGACCAACTGCAAAAGCACTTGGCAGTGCTGCTGAGGCGGGGGGTTTGGCCAGGTGTGCCGGAGGATGGCAGAGGATCGGAGGAACCTGCTGCAGTTCCCCTGACCCTGTGGGGTGGCACCACCCACTGTATTGCTGCTGCTGCTGTGCCCGCTGCTGCTCTCCCATCCTCACCCCCCTTCCACCAAGCTGACCCAGTGGACAGTGAAGGACAGGTAGCGGCCTGTCCCGAAGCGGCTGCTCCAGGAGTCCATGGTGACGTGGACCCTTTCACCAACCGCGTGCTCCAGCCCTCGCTCCACATTGGCCATCACAAAGCGGTGCAGTGCAGGAATGGCCTTGCGGGCGAAAAAGTGTCTGCTGGGGAGCTGCCAGTCTGGGGCTGCACAAGCAAGCAGCGCACGCATGCTGCTCCCCTCCTGCACGAGCGTGTACGGCAGGAGTTGGGAGCACATGGCCCGTGCCAGCAAGCCGTTCAGCTGCCGCACGCGACAGCTGCTGGGAGGCAGAGCCCTAACCACCCCCTGGAAGGACTCGCTCAAAAGGCTCTGGCGTGGCCTTTTGCTAGCACGGGAATCAGCGGACACAGCAGAGGAGGTCACTGAGGACTGGCTGCCAGAACAGGCCTCAGTGTCGGTGGCAGGAGTTGCAGAGGGGGGAGGAGCAGTGCGTTTCCGCACTCCTGCTGGTGCTGCTGGAGGAGCAGGAGGGCGGGTGGCTGCTGTTGCTGCTGCTGCTGCTGAAGGCTGTGCAGTGATGGGTGTGGTGCCACTGCCAGCACCAGATGCCTTCAGCCTCTGGAACTCCTCATGCTGGTAGAAATGATTAGCAGCAAGGTGGTTGATGAGCGAGCTGGTGCTGAACTTTAAGGGGTCTGCACCTCTGCTCAACTTCCGCTGACAGTGGTTGCAAGTGTCGTACTTGCTGTCAACTGTGGGCATTGTGAAAAATCGCCAGATTGGTGACAAAAACAACCCCCTACGGCCTGGAGCCGCTGCTGCCTGTCTCCCTGTGGTGGTTTGGGGGGGCTTGGGTGCGGCTGGTGGTGGTACTGGCAGATGCTGCTGCTGCTGCTGCTGAGCCTGAGACACCAGCAGGCTGTGGGACCTGCCTACTGCTGCCAATGCTTGCAATGATGCGCCTCCTTGCAAGGCCCACAGGCGCATCCTCCTCCTCCTCCTCAGAGCTGCTGATGACGACATCCCCTGGAGCTGGTGGCACCCAGTCTTTGTCTGTCACCGTGTCATCATCATCCTCCCCCTCCCCCTCCTGAAACATGTCCTGCTGGGATGATGACCCCCCAAACTCCTCTCCTGATGCATGGATGGGCTGCTTGACTGTCGCCACAGTCTTGCTGTCCAATCCCTCCTCCCCCAAAGTGCCCATCAGCATCTCCTCCTCAAAATCGCCAACAACAGCAGACAATACCCTGATGGTGCCTGGGGTCAAAAGACTGCTGAGTGACAGGTCGGCGACTGATGGTGAACTGGCCTCCTCCCCAGGCCCTGCTGGGCGGCTGCTGCGAACAGGGGTGGTGGTGGTGAGGGTGGAGGCCTCGGATGCAGAGCTGATGGCGGGCTGCTCATCCTCCGTCATCAGTTGCACCACAGTGGATGCATCCTTTTCCTCAATGGGACGTTTCCGACCCGGCTGGAGGAAAATAGGAGCAGGTGCTACACGCTGCTGCTGCTGTGTCTCTGCAGCGTGAGTTGCAGATGCTCCTGCTGGGTGCCCAAGGCGTCCACGGCCAGTGGCTATAGGAGGAATGTTAGCCACTGATGCAGCTGCTGCTGCTGCGGAACTGTGCATGGTGGCGCGGCTTGCCACAATGCTGCTCCCTCTCCTCCTGATTCCCTTGCTGCCCTTCCCCTTGCCCAAACCGCGCTGGCTGCCACTTCCAGACATCTTAGATGTTTTGGGCGTAAACACAAAAGTTTTTTAAAAGGGCGGGTGAAAAAGTGGGGTACTTTAATGGAGTGGGTTGGTGGGTGAGGTGACACTAATCACTAAGTGATTAGATCGCTAAGTGATTAGTACAGTACAAATACAAAATACAATAATCGGTATTGGTAATCAGTATGTGTGAACAGTGAACACAGTGAGTGTTTCCAATAGTACACTAACTAGAAAATACAATAATCAGTTGTAATCAGATTCAGTAGAAGGAAATAGAGTGTGTGTACACTACAGACAGTGCATGCACACACACACACACGCAGGAGCTAGCCTATGAGCAGTGACTGAGTGTCCCTAGTACAGTAAGTAGTAACAGTCAGTAAGTACAACTAGAAATTACAATAATCAGTAGTAATCAGAAGGAAATAGAGTGTGTGTACACTACAGACAGTGAGTGCACGCACACACACACGCAGGAGCTAGCCTATGAACACAGTGACTGAGTGTCCCTAGTACAGTAAGTAGTAACAGTCAGTAAGTACAACTAGAAATTACAATAATCAGTAGTAATCACAAGGAAATAGAGTGTGTGTACACTACAAACAGTGAGTGCACGCACACACACACGCAGGAGCTAGCCTATGAACACAGTGACTGAGTGTCCCTAGTACAGTAAGTAGTAACAGTCAGTAAGTACAACTAGAAATTACAATAATCAGTAGTAATCAGAAGGAAATAGAGTGTGTGTACACTACAGACAGTGACTTGGAACAATATGAAGGAAGAAACCGAGAGCCCAATATAGTGCAGTAAGTATTGACAAATGGAACAAAATAGAATAACAATA
Organism: Hyperolius riggenbachi; assembly: GCF_040937935.1. Lineage (NCBI taxonomy): Eukaryota > Metazoa > Chordata > Amphibia > Anura > Hyperoliidae > Hyperolius > Hyperolius riggenbachi. Next base: position 562,985,065 of record NC_090647.1, read on the forward strand.
AGAAATATACTCACAAGTCTGGGTTACCACATAGGCAACCACTGACGAAGCAGGTGGGGAGTATTATAACCTGACCCCACTCAGGTATAAGAAGTCGCTCTCTGTAGATAGGAGAAAATGGGGATACACCCCTCCACCAAGGGTGGACTGAATCAGCAAATAATGAGGAGTAACAGAGGCGCCAGATTAGTATAAAAAGTTTAAAAACCGTTTAAAAAGAGGGGGGTTGGTGGTTACCACCCTCAAATAAAGAGTGACCAGCCAATGAGTCATATATAAATAAATAAATAAAATTTATTTTGTAATCTCCAAGCAAACAACGCATTTCACGGGTCAAGCGCCCGCTTCATCAGGCAATCAATCAGGAGATACACTAAAGAGACAAAAGAGAAAAAACGATACAATACATAGACAAAAAAAATTCAACAATGCGCAAAGAAAAAATGTTTTTCACAACTACACTACATAGGATGTAACAATAGGCGCTAAATTCTATCCAATTCAAATCAATTTGTGATTAAAAGTAAGCTAAAAACAACATGAGTGCAACAATGGGCTGCCTTTCAAAAAAGCTTTTCGCATATATTAAATTGTGCAAGGCGGAGTGTCACAAACAAGTGGTCAATAATGGATGCTTGTAGACATCACGGAAGAGCCCTTTGTATACAATATGCATTAGAAAAACAAGCACCCTGAATCATTATACTGCATGAAAATTAAGTGAACATCAAAGTACATTTATCTGCAAACCTCTAAAACGTGAAGGGCATATAGCGCTGCGTGATGGAATCTCTATAGATGTATTGGTACTCACCACGACTGTGTCAGCTGCAGGAATAGCGCCTACTGTAGTGGGACGCTGTCTCACCTTGGGGTTTTAAATGAAAAAGGGGTGTGGAGGTGGAGAGGTGTCTATCCGGAAGTAGACAGCGCGTCGCTGTTTCCGGTAGTGCAAATTGACAAGAGGGGAAATTGACGTCATGACGCTGTACGCGTGTACAGGGCGGACGCAGACTAATGGTCGCGTCATGCGCTGCTAGGAATGGAGGCATGCGCATTGCAAAGTACGAGTAAAGCGCCGCCATATTAGAAGAGGAAAAAATACGTTCCTGTATAAAATGAGATGAATCCACATGATAGTTTTTAACTGATACTAGCAGTTGATAGGGAAATTTTGCAGAAATGCGTTTTATATTTTATATGTTGTGTATGTGTATATATACAACTGCACGGTTGCCATGATAACTTGGACATCGTTCTGAAAGTGTTCACAATGAGAGGAAACTGTTGCCCTCTAGTGGCTGGTCATGATAAACCAGCTCATCTAAGAAAGGCTGTAGACAAAACAGTGTTGTTGTATGTGTTAATATTAAAAATTCATTATTAGTATGGGATTAATTGGGCGGGGAAACGGGGTGGGTGGGGAAAGGGGGGGGGGAGGATTTGTTCTGGGGGGGGGAAGGAAGGACAGGAGATGGTGGGAGACAGCATGGGTCATTCAATCTGGTGTGAAGGAAAATTATATTTCAGATCATTGCCAGAAATATCTTAACAAAGGAATATAATTATTAGATTCAACTGCGATAAAAATCGGTCAATTCATTGTTAACAATAGGTTAAAAAGAAAGAAATACAATAGACAATAAAAACATATACAATGGTTAATCAAGGGGGATGATAAAAGAGAGGACTGATGATCAGAGAAGGAATGATCAATTTAAAGGATTAGTTAAAAAAGTTTAAAAAAGTTTTTCTAGAACCTCATTGAGGCCCTCAGGAGACAGGCTTCTGAGGGCCTGTATCCAATACATCTCTTTATTCTTCAGGACCTCAAAAGTATTCTGGGGTGATTCGATAGCGTCTATTAAAGTGATGGTAAGTGACCGAGGATCACCGTTGTGATAGGTGCTAAAGTGTCTGGAGACGCTGTGTAAGGGGTAGTGTTTTAAAATATTCCTCTTATGTTGTCCTATCCGGCTCCGGGCTAATTGAGTGGTGCGGCCTACGTATTGCAGATTGCAGGGGCATGATATGACATAAATGACGTTCCTGGATGTACAATCCATGTGATGTTTGATGGTGAATTCCTTGTCAGTAGTATTGGACTTGAAAGTCTGAGTGGTTGCAACAAAGCGACAGGCTGTACAGCGTAAATGAAGGCAGGGGTGCGAACCCGGCTTCGCTGAAGGGGTTGTGTGCGTTGTGTTGGTTTGTGTATGTTTAAATTTACTGGGTGCTAATAGTCCCCGTAGATTCGGGGCCCTTTTGAAAGTGAGTGATGGGCATTTTGGCAGGGATGTTTTGAGATAAGGGTCTTGGGCCAATAATTCCCATCTGTTTTTGAGAATAGTGCGAATTTCACCGTGTTGACTGCTGTAACCGGTAATGAATCTTGGAAAGGACAATGTAGTACTGGGATGGTCTATGGGGGGAGTGGTGGTGGGGGACTTAGTAGCTTTGTATTTAGCATCCTTGATAAGTTTTTTCGGGTAACCACGTTCTAAGAATTTTTTGGTAAGAGTCTGCGATTGTACGTGATAGTCAGAGGGATCAGTGCAATTGCGATATATTCGTTTATATTGGCAGTAGGGGGTATTAGTCGTCCAGGGTCTGTGATGGAAACTATTAAAGTGTATGAAGTTGTTGGCATCCACCTTCTTAAAGTGAGTTTTTGTCTTAATAGAGTTGTTCGTGGAGTATAGGATCAAATCAAGAAATTCAATTGAACTGGGATGGTGTTGGGATGTGAATGAAAGGCCTGCCGGGTTATCATTTAGATATGCAAGAAATGTAGGTATTATTGTGCGATCACCTTTCCAGATGAAAATCAGATCATCGATGTATCTTTTATAAAAAATGATGTTATCAGAAAAAGGGTGTGAGTTATGAAGTTTAATTAATTCTAGGTAGCCCATGGAGAGATTAGCGTATGAGGGGGCGAAGGAGCTACCCATAGCTGTGCCTGTGATTTGGTGATAAAAGCTGTCCATAAAGGAGAAAACGTTATGCTGTAGAATGAATTCTGCGCATGTATTGATGAATTGTTGTTGTGTAGTGGGCATAATTGGGTGATTTGAAAGAAAAAACTGGAGCGAATTGAGGCCAAATGAGTGAGGGATGTTGGTGTACAGAGATGATACATCGCAAGTAAGCCAGCAAAAGTCTGCATACCAGTGTATGGGTTGCAGGAGTTCTATGAGGTGTTGGGAGTCCTTCAGGTATGACGGCAATGTTTGTACTAATGGTTGTAGATGTTTGTCAACAAATTTGGACAGGTTACTGGTGATGGACTCCATGCCTGAGATAATAGGTCTACCAGGGGGGTTAATCAGGGATTTATGTATTTTTGGAAGGTAATAAAAAAATGGTGTTTTGGGATGGTGATTAATAATGAAGTTGCGTTCGTTCTTGGTGATGATGCCGTTTGAGAAAGCTGTGTTAATAAACTGTTTTAAGGTGTTGTTAAACTCAGGGGTAGGGTCTGTAGTTAATTTGACATAGTGTATGGGATTGTCCAGTAGTCGATTGGCTTCAGCTATATAATCCAATTTGTTTAGAATGACTATGCCTCCGCCCTTATCAGCCGGTTTAAGAATGATGTCATGATTTCGTCTCAAAGTCTGAAGGGCTTGCTGTTCTGATTTATTGAGATTGGAAGTGTCAGTAGTCAGATTGAGTTTTTGTAAATCATTCAGTACCAATGTGTAAAAGGTTTCAATAAAGTTTCCCTTGGACGCAGTCGGGTAGAATCTGGACCTGCCTTTAAGTTCCGTAGTGATGTATTTTTCAATGGCAATTTCATTAGTGTTAACTTTAATTGTTGGTAATGTATCATTGTTGGTCAAGATAAGGGTATCGGTAGGGTTGGTAAGTGAAGTTTGATGTTTTTTTATGGCAAAGTGCCTCTTTAGGGTGAGTTTGCGAATGAAAGCATTTAAGTCTGTGAACAATTTGGCCATGTCTGATGATTTGGTCGGACAGAAAGAGAGGCCTTTCTCTAGTAGGTGGGTTTCTGACTGGGATAGAATGTGTTTGGAAAGGTTAAAAATGCATCTGGTCTGTGTCGTTACGTCCGTAATTCGTGAATCTGAGGTGATTGGCGGTTTCTTTTTTCTTTTCCCTCTACATCCCCTTTTTCTGAGTCTGGTAATGGTCTCTTGTGGGTTGGTTTGGGCTGGAGGATGGTTCTGGATGCCGTGGGACTCGGTAGTGGCATGATGAGTGTGTTCTGTGTGAACGAGAGGGGTAAATCTAAAAAAGAGGACGTTAAATTAATGGGGGAAGTAATCTGACTGGCATTGGTGTCTGATTGCTGTTTAATAATGGGTCTAAAAAAACTGGTGAGTGTGTTAGTTTTGGTGTGAGGCGTCAGGTCCTGTGTACTAGGGCCGGTGGGGGAAACAGGCTGGGTATCATGTGTACTGATTTGTGAGAGGCCTAGAATGTCCTCTGTGTGTGTATGATCGTCTAGATTGGTCTGAATCGGATCAACGGGAGATGTGTTCATGGTTCCGGGCTTTTTGTAGTTGTTTTGGATAACTATTGAGTCGGGGGGAGCCCCACTTGTGAAGTTGCAAGCTGGAACGTGATTAGGCCTAAATTGGGTTGTTTTTGCGTTAGATGGGGTTGACTGTAATTTTTTTACTTGTTTATGGGTACCTTGTGGGTTTTTGATGGTTCTGGTATTTTTATTTCTATATTGGGGTTGTGTTTCACTGATTTTAATGGTCTGTTTTGGATAGAGTAGTGTTTGATTAGGGTTGGACGCTTTATTGTTGGTATTATCAAATAGAGTTTTGGCTAGAACCGCTGAGTGTGCAAATGTAAACTTAGGTGTGAGGAGTGGGGGTTTGGTTGGTAGTGGTTTTGGCGTGATGGGTGGAGTGAACCCAGGGGGTGGAATGAGAATTGGTGGAGGGAAGGGAGGGTAATGTGGAGGTGGTGGTGGTAGGGTGAGGCTCATGAGGGGGGGAGGGCGGTTGTGTGGTGGGGGTATATGTTGAGGTGGTGGTGGTTTGTCTATGGGGAACCTGGTTTTGCGTTCCCTTTCCCTATGTTCTGCATAGGCTAGACGGTCTCGATTCAATTTCTTTAGTTTGGTTTCTACTGTGTCTGCCTCGAACTTTTTTAGACGTGCAATTAGGTTGGACATGAGGGGGTGATATTGTTTACTTTTGAGGTGAAGAGATAATTGTTGTTTGCACTCCAGGATAATGGGTTGAAGGTCACTGATAATGGAAGTGCGTTTTCTGATGATTCTCTCCATCATTCCCCCTGTACATGTTTCTAAATAAATGTACCAGTCATCAGTAAACACAGTGTCTTTGGGAAAAGCAGTTAATGTTTTAATGCGTATACCATCAGGAGAAATTTTCTCATCGATGTAAGTCTGTTGCATAGCTATATCGGCAATATTAAAAAATTCATCCTTAAGTGTTTGTTCAAGTTTATGAAAAATCGGTTTTAAATCAATATCTGGTATGCCAGTATCCAGTGTGGTGCCTGACGTGTCGTCCTGAGACGTGGTTGTGGGAAGAGAGGATTTGAACTGTATCAATAAATGTTCCCTGTGGGACGCTCTCATTTCAATGAAATCCATGGTTCTAGGCTGCAATCGGTTCTGCGCTCGATCGATCAATCGACGAGGAGACAAGACTTGGAACAATATGAAGGAAGAAACCGAGAGCCCAATATAGTGCAGTAAGTATTGACAAATGGAACAAAATAGAATAACAATAAGAAATATACTCACAAGTCTGGGTTACCACATAGGCAACCACTGACGAAGCAGGTGGGGAGTATTATAACCTGACCCCACTCAGGTATAAGAAGTCGCTCTCTGTAGATAGGAGAAAATGGGGATACACCCCTCCACCAAGGGTGGACTGAATCAGCAAATAATGAGGAGTAACAGAGGCGCCAGATTAGTATAAAAAGTTTAAAAACCGTTTAAAAAGAGGGGGGTTGGTGGTTACCACCCTCAAATAAAGAGTGACCAGCCAATGAGTCATATATAAATAAATAAATAAAATTTATTTTGTAATCTCCAAGCAAACAACGCGTTTCACGGGTCAAGCGCCCGCTTCATCAGGCAATCAATCAGGAGATACACTAAAGAGACAAAAGAGAAAAAACGATACAATACATAGACAAAAAAAATTCAACAATGCGCAAAGAAAAAATGTTTTTCACAACTACACTACATAGGATGTAACAATAGGCGCTAAATTCTATCCAATTCAAATCAATTTGTGATTAAAAGTAAGCTAAAAACAACATGAGTGCAACAATGGGCTGCCCTTCAAAAAAGCTTTTCGCATATATTAAATTGTGCAAGGCGGAGTGTCACAAACAAGTGGTCAATAATGGATGCTTGTAGACATCACGGAAGAGCCCTTTGTATACAATATGCATTAGAAAAACAAGCACCCTGAATCATTATACTGCATGAAAATTAAGTGAACATCAAAGTACATTTATCTGCAAACCTCTAAAACGTGAAGGGCATATAGCGCTGCGTGATGGAATCTCTATAGATGTATTGGTACTCACCACGACTGTGTCAGCTGCAGGAATAGCGCCTACTGTAGTGGGACGCTGTCTCACCTTGGGGTTTTAAATGAAAAAGGGATGTGGAGGTGGAGAGGTGTCTATCCGGAAGTAGACAGCGCGTCGCTGTTTCCGGTAGTGCAAATTGACAAGAGGGGAAATTGACGTCATGACGCTGTACGCGTGTACAGGGCGGACGCAGACTAATGGTCGCGTCATGCGCTGCTAGGAATGGAGGCATGCGCATTGCAAAGTACGAGTAAAGCGCCGCCATATTAGAAGAGGAAAAAATACGTTCCTGTATAAAATGAGATGAATCCGCATGATAGTTTTTAACTGATACTAGCGGTTGATAGGGAAATTTTGCAGAAATACGTTTTATATTTTATATGTTGTGTATGTGTATATATACAACTGCACGGTTGCCATGATAACTTGGACATCGTTCTGAAAGTGTTCACAATGAGAGGAAACTGTTGCCCTCTAGTGGCTGGTCATGATAAACCAGCTCATCTAAGAAAGGCTGTAGACAAAACAGTGTTGTTGTATGTGTTAATATTAAAAATTCATTATTAGTATGGGATTAATTGGGCGGGGAAACGGGGTGGGTGGGGAAAGGGGGGGGGAGGATTTGTTCTGGGGGGGGGGAGGAAGGACAGGAGATGGTGGGAGACAGCATGGGTCATTCAATCTGGTGTGAAGGAAAATTATATTTCAGATCATTGCCAGAAATATCTTAACAAAGGAATATAATTATTAGATTCATTGTTAACAATAGGTTAAAAAGAAAGAAATACAATAGACAATAAAAACATATACAATGGTTAATCAAGGGGGATGATAAAAGAGAGGACTGATGATCAGAGAAGGAATGATCAATTTAAAGGATTAGTTAAAAAAGTTTTAAAAAGTTTTTCTAGAACCTCATTGAGGCCCTCAGGAGACAGGCTTCTGAGGGCCTGTATCCAATACATCTCTTTATTCTTCAGGACCTCAAAAGTATTCTGGGGTGATTCGATAGCGTCTATTAAAGTGATGGTAAGTGACCGAGGATTAGTGTTGGGCGAACAGTGTTCGCCACTGTTCGGGTTCTGCAGAACATCACCCTGTTCGGGTGATGTTCGAGTTCGGCCGAACACCTGACGGTGCTCGGCCAAACCGTTCGGCCATATGGCCGAACTAAGAGCGCATGGCCGAACGTTCCCCGAACGTTCGGCTAGCGCTGTGATTGGCCGAACGGGTCACGTGGTTCGGACCCGAACGCGCTCTGATTGGCCGAACGGTCACGTGGTTCGGGTAAATAAATACCCGAACCACGTCATATCTCCGCCATTTGTCTGTGGGTTTAGCTTTGGGTAGGCAGGCAGGGTAGTTCGCGCTCCAGCCACGCTAGCCAGGGTCCCCCCTGTCATTGTGTCACTGCTGGGAACAGTAGTACACCGCTTGCTCAGCCACACTATATAGCATTCTGTTTACTGCCACTCTGTGTACCTCGCTCAGCCACACTATATAGCATTCTGTTTACTGCCACTCTGTGTCTGCTGGGAATAGTAGTACACCGCTTGCTCAGCCACACTATATAGCATTCTGTTTACTGCCACTCTGTGTACCTCGCTCAGCCACACTATATAGCATTCTGTTTACTGCCACTCTGTGTCTGCTGGGAATAGTGGTACACCGCTCGCTCAGCCACACTATATAGCATTCTGTTCACTGTTCTGTGTCTGCTTGGAATAGTGGTACACCGCTCGCTCAGCCACACTATATAGCATTCTGTTTACTGTTCTGTGTCTGCTGGGAATAGTGGTACACCGCTCGCTCAGCCACACTATATAGCATTCTGTTCACTGTTCTGTGTCTGCTGGGAATAGTGGTACACCGCTCGCTCAGCCACACTATATAGCATTCTGTTCACTGTTCTGTGTCTGCTGGGAATAGTGGTACACCGCTCGCTCAGCCACACTATATAGCATTCTGTTTACTGTTCTGTGTCTGCTGGGAATAGTGGTACACCGCTCGCTCAGCCACACTATATAGCATTCTGTTTACTGTTCTGTGTCTGCTGGGAATAGTGGTACACCGCTCGCTCAGCCACACTATATAGCATTCTGTTTACTGTTCTGTGTCTGCTGGGAACAGTAGTACACCGCTCGTTTAGCCAGAGTATATAGCATTGTGTTTACTGCCACTCTGTGTACACCGCTCAGCCAGACTATATACCATTGTTTACTGACACTCTGTGTACACCGCTCAGCCAGACTATATACCATTGTTTACTGACACTCTGTGTACACCGCTCAGCCAGACTATATACCATTGTTTACTGAAACTCTGTGTACACCGCTCAGCCAGACTATATACCATTGTTTACTGCCACTCTGATTCTGCTGGGAACAGTAGTACACCGCTCGCTCAGCCAGACTATATACCATTGTTTACTGACACTATATAGCAGACTATATAGCATTGTGTGTACACCGCTCAGCCAGACTATATACCATTGTTTACTGACACTCTGTGTACACCGCTCAGCCAGACTATATACCATTGTTTACTGCCACTCTGATTCTGCTGGGAACAGTAGTACACCGCTCGCTCAGCCAGACTATATACCATTGTTTACTGACACTCTGTGTACACCGCTCAGCCAGACTATATACCATTGTTTACTGCCACTCTGATTCTGCTGGGAACAGTAGTACACCGCTCGCTCAGCCAGACTATATACCATTGTTTACTGACACTATATAGCAGACTATATAGCATTGTGTGTACACCGCTCAGCCAGACTATATACCATTGTTTACTGACACTCTGTGTACACCGCTCAGCCAGACTATATACCATTGTTTACTGCCACTCTGATTCTGCTGGGAACAGTAGTACACCGCTCGCTCAGCCAGACTATATACCATTGTTTACTGACACTCTGTGTACACCGCTCAGCCAGACTATATACCATTGTTTACTGCCACTCTGATTCTGCTGGGAACAGTAGTACACCGCTCGCTCAGCCAGACTATATAGCATTGTGTTTACTGCCACTCTGTGTACACCGCTCAGCCACACTATATAGCATTGCGTACTCTGCCAGTCAGTGTGTATATTGCTGGGATCAGTAATACTCCACTCACCGTCAACCACTATATGAGCTCAACATGAGTTCCCCAGAGACCTCCGCTGTGAGCAGCACTCCCATTAACAGCAACAGCCAACGCCCCACGCAAGCTATAACATCCACCCCAGCAGCCAGTGGTCAGCAGCAGCCCTCCCCGGAGGAGAACGTTGTGTCCATCAGTCCGTCGCCAGAGCGATTAATGAGGGCTGCCATTGAGAAGATGATGGGGCCTGATGTGGAGGAGGAGGTCTGGCTCAGGCCAGCATCCCAAGTTAATGTTGAGGACGATGAGGGGTCTGTGTCTGGGGATGTTGGGGTGGCAGAGGTGGTGGGTGGGTCAGACTCAGGAGAAGAGTTGTATGATGAGGATGATGATCGGGACCATCTGTATGTGCCTCAGAGTCCGACCCCGGAAAACATGTTGTATCGTGTGTTTAGGTACTAAAATCTGCGTTCCCTCCCAGTAGTGTTGGGCGAACAGTGTTTGCCACTGTTCGGGTTCTGCAGAACATCACCCTGTTCGGGGTGACTATATAGCAGACTATATAGCATTGTGTTTAATGCCACTCTGTGTACACGGCTCAGCCACACTATATAGCATTGTGTTTACTTCCACTCTGTGTCTGCTGGGAACAGTAGTACACCGCTCACCCGCCACTGTATAGCATTGTGCTCTGTGTCACTGCTGACAATAGTGGTACACCGCTCACCCACCACTGTATAGCATTTCTGTACTGCCACTGTACTGCTGCCAGTCAGCGTGTACTTTAAGGATAAGTGAAATGAGGAAGAAATCCGGTGAAAGAGGGAGGGGCAAGGGAAGAGGTGTTTCCCCTGACGGTTCACGTACAGGCCACAGGGGAGCACCCAAGAAAACCCACTCAATACTGCCCATGTTGTCCAGGACAACAACCCTCACAGATCCAAAAGAACAGGACCAGATAATTACTTGGATGACCTCTCAAGCGTCCAGCAGTGGGTTAAGCAGCACCAGCACATCACGCACGAGGTCCGAGTCCTCAGCCAGTTAAAGTCTGGGCTTTCTTTGAAGACTGCACTGAGGATGTTACCATGGCGATTTGCAAGGTGTGCAAGACCCGCCTGAGCAGGGGGGAAAGTATTAACAACCTCTCCACCACCAGCATGAGCCGCCACATTCTATCCAAACATCCCACTCTGTGGGCAAACGCGGCAGGACAGGGTACCACCAGCAACACTGCCTCCCTTGGGTTCACCAGACTCACCACCAGACCCGCCTCAGCAGCAGCAGTAGCCCAGCCATTGCGTGGTTCACAACATTCACAAACATCAGACGATGCTGACACTGTCACTTTCCGGACTAGTGCTCTTGAGGTCTCCCAGTGTTCATCAAACACAACAACCAACAGCCCTTCGGTGTGCAGCGCTACGGTTGAGTTGTCTGTCTCTGAGATGTTTGAGCACAAGAGGAAATTGCCAGCAAATGACCCCCGGGCCGTGGCAGTAACAGCCAGCCAGCATAGCCAAGCTTCTGGCCTGCGAAATGCTGCCATATCGAGTGGTGGAGACAAACAGCTTCAAGGGCATGATGTCAGTGGCCATCCCACGTTACGTGGTTCCCAGCCGCTACCACTTTGCGCGCTCTGCAGTGCCTGAGTTGCATGAGCACGTGGTCAGCTAAATAACCCGAAGCTTGAAGAATGCCGTTGCCTGCAAGGTTCACCTCACCACTGACACCTGGACGAGTGCGTTTGGCCAGGGTCGATACATCTCCCTTACCGCGCACTGGGTGAACCTTGTGGAGCCTGGCAGCGATTCCTCACCTGCTACGGCGCGGGTGTTGCCCACGCCGCAAACAGCTGGATAACAACAGCAGCACCTACCTCTCTGACTCCTTCTCCTCCAACGCATCTCAAAGCTATACCTCATCCGGAAATGCTAACCCAGCACCAGCAGCAGTAGGATCGTGGAAGCAGTGCAGCACAGCTGTTGGCATGCGTCAGCAAACGTTGCTGAAGCTGATCTGCCTTGGGGATAAGCAGCACACAGGGGAGGAAATTTGGAGGGGAATAAAGGAACAGACGGATTTGTGGCTGGCACCGCTGGACCGGAAACCGGGCATGAAGCTAGACACCTGGCACGAACTGGCAATGTACGCAATAGAGGTGCTGGCTTGCCCGGCAGCCAGCGTTATGTCGGAACGCTGTTTCAGTGCTGCCGGAGGCATCATCACAGCTTTCAACACCAAAACAAACGAGCAGACATCATTAGATGATTAGTATATCTCTAATTGCCATAATAGGCTAATTCGGGGGAAATGGGTCACCGACCCAAACAATTACACTACAAAATGCAAGAAAACTAGAAATCCCCCTTGTATATATGTATTGAAACACGCAAATGAGCAAAATGCAAACAGGATGTCAAAAAAATGCAAAAGATTCTTTATTGTAAGCCAACTACAGAATTAAAAAACAATAATTTAAAAACAAGGTAGCCAGACCTGGGCCATGAGCCCCTAAGTATTAAGATAATGGAAGTGAGCTCCACAGGTAATAATAATATATAAAAGTGGTTTGCTCTGGAGTTTCCGTGAAATAAATAAACCAGTGCCACAAGAAATTATTATATAAACAATGGTGGGACTGTGTCACAGAAAACCCCCAGAGGACCACAAACAAATGTATAAGATGGTAAAAATCCTCAATAACAAACTGCTACTATAAATTGATAAGTGCAAGTGCAGATACAAAGATACAAAAAATGCAAACTTAACAAAATATAACCATCTAATAAAGGACATGACCCCTTGCAGCTTCGGCGGAACTAGTCGGACGGCGTAGGCAGCGCCCGCTTAGCCAGTCCTGTGACCTATTATTCAATACCTAGGTGAGCTTTGCATTACCATTCTCTCTTCTCACTGCTACCTTCCTTTATGCACCTTATCACTGCTGCACCTTAAGGGAGATAATCCCTTTCTTCTTCCATCAATTGTTTGTACCTATTCATCGTTCTACCTCTAGTCTTATTCACTTTATCTCCATACTATTCATCTTTATTAGATGGTTATATTTTGTTAAGTTTGCATTTTTTGTATCTTTGTATCTGCACTTGCACTTATCAATTTATAGTAGCAGTTTGTTATTGAGGATTTTTACCATCTTATACATTTGTTTGTGGTCCTCTGGGGGTTTTCTGTGACACAGTCCCACCATTGTTTATATAATAATTTCTTGTGGCACTGGTTTATTTATTTCACGGAAACTCCAGAGCAAACCACTTTTATATATTATTATTACCTGTGGAGCTCACTTCCATTATCTTAATACTTAGGGGCTCATGGCCCAGGTCTGGCTACCTTGTTTTTAAATTATTGTTTTTTAATTCTGTAGTTGGCTTACAATAAAGAATCTTTTGCATTTTTTTGACATCCTGTTTGCATTTTGCTCATTTGCGTGTTTCAATACATATATACAAGGGGGATTTCTAGTTTTCTTGCATTTTGGAGGCATCATCACAGATCGGCGTATCCGCCTCTCCACAGAAAATGCAGACCGTCTGACTCAAATTAAAATGAATCAATCCTGGATTGGAAACGACTACGCAACACTCCTGGACCCCAACCAAGTAACATGACCGATGAACATCTGGGATGGTTTAGCGTTTCCGGTCCCTGTTTATTGAACCTCTCATCTGTATTACATTTATGACTGCATGGCGGCAAAAAGCATTGCTGCTATATCCGCACGCTTTTTGTCCTCATGCAAGGCCTGGGTTGTTGTGTCTCACAAAGCGTGGCCTTCTCCTCCTGCGCCTCCTCCTGTTCCATCACGTGTGCTGCTGCTGCTGCTGCTGCTGCTGGGTTACCGTTGCCGGTCCCTGTTTATGGAACCTCTTATCTTTATTACATTTATGACTACATGGCGGTACAAAGCATGCTATCCGCACGCTTTTTGTCCTCATGCAAGGCCTGGGTTGTTGTGTCTCACAAAGCGTGGCCTTCTCCTCCTGCGCCTCCTCCTGTTCCATCACGTGTGCTGCTGCTGCTGCTGCTGCTGCTGGGTTACCGTTGCCGGTCCCTGTTTATGGAACCTCTTATCTTTATTACATTTATGACTACATGGCGGTACAAAGCATGCTATCCGCACGCTTTTTGTCCTCATGCAAGGCCTGGGTTGTTGTGTCTCACAAAGCGTGGCCTTCTCCTCCTGCGCCTCCTCCTGTTCCATCACGTGTGCTGCTGCTGCTGCTGGGTTAGCGTTGCCGCGTGGTCCCTGTTTATTGAACCTCTTATCTTTATTACATTTATGACTACATGGCGGTACAAAGCATGCTATCCGCACGCTTTTTGTCCTCATGCAAGGCCTGGGTTGTTGTGTCTCACAAAGCGTGGCCTTCTCCTCCTGCGCCTCCTCCTGTTCCATCACGTGTGCTGCTGCTGGGTTAGCGTTGCCGCGTGGTCCCTGTTTATTGAACCACTTATCTTTATTACATTTATGACTGCATGGTGGTACAAAGCATGCTATCCGCACGCTTCTTGTCCTCATGCAAGGCCTGGGTTGTTGTGTCTCAAAGCGTGGCCTTCTCCTCCTGCGCCACCCTCCTCCTGTTCCATCACGTGTGCTGCTGCTGGGTTAGCATTACCGGTCCCTTTTCCTGGAACCTCTTATATGTATTACATTTATGACTGCATGCCGACAAAAAGCATGTTACCTGTGCAAAGAAAACAGACATTTCCCGCATTTAAAAGACAGTTTTCCCTTTGAAACTTTAAAATCGATTTTCTCAAAAACTATAAGCTCTTTTTGCTAAATTTTTTTTCCTCTTGTACCCACTCCCAAGGTGCACATACCCTGTAAATTTGGGGTATGTAGCATGTAAGGAGGCTTTACAAACCACAAAAGTTCGGGTCCCCATTGACTTCCATTATGTTCGGAGTTCGGGTCGAACACCCGAACATCGCGGCCATGTTCGGCCTGTTCGGCCCGAACCCGAACATCTAGATGTTCGCCCAACACTACCGAGGATCACCGTTGTGATAGGTGCTAAAGTGTCTGGAGACGCTGTGTAAGGGGTAGTGTTTTAAAATATTCCTCTTATGTTGTCCTATCCGGCTCCGGGCTAATTGAGTGGTGCGGCCTACGTATTGCAGATTGCAGGGGCATGATATGACATAAATGACGTTCCTGGATGTACAATCCATGTGATGTTTGATGGTGAATTCCTTGTCAGTAGTATTGGACTTGAAAGTCTGAGTGGTTGCAACAAAGCGACAGGCTGTACAGCGTAAATGAAGGCAGGGGTGCGAACCCGGCTTCGCTGAAGGGGTTGTGTGCGTTGTGTTGGTTTGTGTATGTTTAAATTTACTGGGTGCTAATAGTCCCCGTAGATTCGGGGCCCTTTTGAAAGTGAGTGATGGGCATTTTGGCAGGGATGTTTTGAGATAAGGGTCTTGGGCCAATAATTCCCATCTGTTTTTGAGAATAGTGCGAATTTCACCGTGTTGACTGCTGTAACCGGTAATGAATCTTGGAAAGGACAATGTAGTACTGGGATGGTCTATGGGGGGAGTGGTGGTGGGGGACTTAGTAGCTTTGTATTTAGCATCCTTGATAAGTTTTTTCGGGTAACCATGTTCTAAGAATTTTTTGGTAAGAGTCTGCGATTGTACGTGATAGTCAGAGGGATCCGTGCAATTGCGATATATTCGTTTATATTGGCAGTAGGGGGTATTAGTCGTCCAGGGTCTGTGATGGAAACTATTAAAGTGTATGAAGTTGTTGGCATCCACCTTCTTAAAGTGAGTTTTTGTCTTAATAGAGTTGTTCGTGGAGTATAGGATCAAATCAAGAAATTCAATTGAACTGGGATGGTGTTGGGATGTGAATGAAAGGCCTGCCGGGTTATCATTTAGATATGCAAGAAATGTAGGTATTATTGTGCGATCACCTTTCCAGATGAAAATCAGATCATCGATGTATCTTTTATAAAAAATGATGTTATCAGAAAAAGGGTGTGAGTTATGAAGTTTAATTAATTCTAGGTAGCCCATGGAGAGATTAGCGTATGAGGGGGCGAAGGAGCTACCCATAGCTGTGCCTGTGATTTGGTGATAAAAGATGTCCATAAAGGAGAAAACGTTATGCTGTAGAATGAATTCTGCGCATGTATTGATGAATTGTTGTTGTGTAGTGGGCATAATTGGGTGATTTGAAAGAAAAAACTGGAGCGAATTGAGGCCAAATGAGTGAGGGATGTTGGTGTACAGAGATGATACATCGCAAGTAAGCCAGCAAAAGTCTGCATACCAGTGTATGGGTTGCAGGAGTTCTATGAGGTGTTGGGAGTCCTTCAGGTATGACGGCAATGTTTGTACTAATGGTTGTAGATGTTTGTCAACAAATTTGGACAGGTTACTGGTGATGGACTCCATGCCTGAGATAATAGGTCTACCAGGGGGGTTAATCAGGGATTTATGTATTTTTGGAAGGTAATAAAAAAATGGTGTTTTGGGATGGTGATTAATAATGAAGTTGCGTTCGTTCTTGGTGATGATGCCGTTTGAGAAAGCTGTGTTAATAAACTGTTTTAAGGTGTTGTTAAACTCAGGGGTAGGGTCTGTAGTTAATTTGACATAGTGTATGGGATTGTCCAGTAGTCGATTGGCTTCAGCTATATAATCCAATTTGTTTAGAATGACTATGCCTCCGCCCTTATCAGCCGGTTTAAGAATGATGTCATGATTTAGTCTCAAAGTCTGAAGGGCTTGCTGTTCTGATTTATTGAGATTGGAAGTGTCAGTAGTCAGATTGAGTTTTTGTAAATCATTCAGTACCAATGTGTAAAAGGACGACACGTCAGGCACCACACTGGATACTGGCATACCAGATATTGATTTAAAACCGATTTTTCATAAACTTGAACAAACACTTAAGGATGAATTTTTTAATATTGCCGATATAGCTATGCAACAGACTTACATCGATGAGAAAATTTCTCCTGATGGTATACGCATTAAAACATTAACTGCTTTTCCCAAAGACACTGTGTTTACTGATGACTGGTACATTTATTTAGAAACATGTACAGGGGGAATGATGGAGAGAATCATCAGAAAACGCACTTCCATTATCAATGACCTTCAACCCATTATCCTGGAGTGCAAACAACAATTATCTCTTCACCTCAAAAGTAAACAATATCACCCCCTCATGTCCAACCTAATTGCACGTCTAAAAAAGTTCGAGGCAGACACAGTAGAAACCAAACTAAAGAAATTGAATCGAGACCGTCTAGCCTATGCAGAACATAGGGAAAGGGAACGCAAAACCAGGTTCCCCATAGACAAACCACCACCACCTCAACATATACCCCCACCACACAACCGCCCTCCCCCCCTCATGAGCCTCACCCTACCACCACCACCTCCACATTACCCTCCCTTCCCTCCACCAATTCTCATTCCACCCCCTGGGTTCACTCCACCCATCACGCCAAAACCACTACCAACCAAACCCCCACTCCTCACACCTAAGTTTACATTTGCACACTCAGCGGTTCTAGCCAAAACTCTATTTGATAATACCAACAATAAAGCGTCCAACCCTAATCAAACACTACTCTATCCAAAACAGACCATTAAAATCAGTGAAACACAACCCCAATATAGAAATAAAAATACCAGAACCATCAAAAACCCACAAGGTACCCATAAACAAGTAAAAAAATTACAGTCAACCCCATCTAACGCAAAAACAACCCAATTTAGGCCTAATCACGTTCCAGCTTGCAACTTCACAAGTGGGGCTCCCCCCGACTCAATAGTTATCCAAAACAACTACAAAAAGCCCGGAACCATGAACACATCTCCCGTTGATCCGATTCAGACCAATCTAGACGATCATACACACACAGAGGACATTCTAGGCCTCTCACAAATCAGTACACATGATACCCAGCCTGTTTCCCCCACCGGCCCTAGTACACAGGACCTGACGCCTCACACCAAAACTAACACACTCACCAGTTTTTTTAGACCCATTATTAAACAGCAATCAGACACCAATGCCAGTCAGATTACTTCCCCCATTAATTTAACGTCCTCTTTTTTAGATTTACCCCTCTCGTTCACACAGAACACACTCATCATGCCACTACCGAGTCCCACGGCATCCAGAACCATCCTCCAGCCCAAACCAACCCACAAGAGACCATTACCAGACTCAGAAAAAAGGGGATGTAGAGGGAAAAGAAAAAAGAAACCGCCAATCACCTCAGATTCACGAATTACGGACGTAAGACACAGACCAGATGCATTTTTAACCTTTCCAAACACATTCTATCCCAGTCAGAAACCCACCTACTAGAGAAAGGCCTCTCTTTCTGTCCGACCAAATCATCAGACATGGCCAAATTGTTCACAGACTTAAATGCTTTCATTCGCAAACTCACCCTAAAGAGGCACTTTGCCATAAAAAAACATCAAACTTCACTTACCAACCCTACCGATACCCTTATCTTGACCAACAATGATACATTACCAACAATTAAAGTTAACACTAATGAAATTGCCATTGAAAAATACATCACTACGGAACTTAAAGGCAGGTCCAGATTCTACCCGACTGCGTCCAAGGGAAACTTTATTGAAACTTTTTACACATTGGTACTGAATGATTTACAAAAACTCAATCTGACTACTGACACTTCCAATCTCAATAAATCAGAACAGCAAGCCCTTCAGACTTTGAGACGAAATCATGACATCATTCTTAAACCGGCTGATAAGGGCGGAGGCATAGTCATTCTAAACAAATTGGATTATATAGCTGAAGCCAATCGACTACTGGACAATCCCATACACTATGTCAAATTAACTACAGACCCTACCCCTGAGTTTAACAACACCTTAAAACAGTTTATTAACACAGCTTTCTCAAACGGCATCATCACCAAGAACGAACGCAACTTCATTATTAATCACCATCCCAAAACACCATTTTTTTATTACCTTCCAAAAATACATAAATCCCTGATTAACCCCCCTGGTAGACCTATTATCTCAGGCATGGAGTCCATCACCAGTAACCTGTCCAAATTTGTTGACAAACATCTACAACCATTAGTACAAACATTGCCGTCATACCTGAAGGACTCCCAACACCTCATAGAACTCCTGCAACCCATACACTGGTATGCAGACTTTTGCTGGCTTACTTGCGATGTATCATCTCTGTACACCAACATCCCTCACTCATTTGGCCTCAATTCGCTCCAGTTTTTTCTTTCAAATCACCCAATTATGCCCACTACACAACAACAATTCATCAATACATGCGCAGAATTCATTCTACAGCATAACGTTTTCTCCTTTATGGACATCTTTTATCACCAAATCACAGGCACAGCTATGGGTAGCTCCTTCGCCCCCTCATACGCTAATCTCTCCATGGGCTACCTAGAATTAATTAAACTTCATAACTCACACCCTTTTTCTGATAACATCATTTTTTATAAAAGATACATCGATGATCTGATTTTCATCTGGAAAGGTGATCGCACAATAATACCTACATTTCTTGCATATCTAAATGATAACCCGGCAGGCCTTTCATTCACATCCCAACACCATCCCAGTTCAATTGAATTTCTTGATTTGATCCTATACTCCACGAACAACTCTATTAAGACAAAAACTCACTTTAAGAAGGTGGATGCCAACAACTTCATACACTTTAATAGTTTCCATCACAGACCCTGGACGACTAATACCCCCTACTGCCAATATAAACGAATATATCGCAATTGCACGGATCCCTCTGACTATCACGTACAATCGCAGACTCTTACCAAAAAATTCTTAGAACGTGGTTACCCGAAAAAACTTATCAAGGATGCTAAATACAAAGCTACTAAGTCCCCCACCACCACTCCCCCCATAGACCATCCCAGTACTACATTGTCCTTTCCAAGATTCATTACCGGTTACAGCAGTCAACACGGTGAAATTCGCACTATTCTCAAAAACAGATGGGAATTATTGGCCCAAGACCCTTATCTCAAAACATCCCTGCCAAAATGCCCATCACTCACTTTCAAAAGGGCCCCGAATCTACGGGGACTATTAGCACCCAGTAAATTTAAACATACACAAACCAACACAACGCACACAACCCCTTCAGCGAAGCCGGGTTCGCACCCCTGCCTTCATTTACGCTGTACAGCCTGTCGCTTTGTTGCAACCACTCAGACTTTCAAGTCCAATACTACTGACAAGGAATTCACCATCAAACATCACATGGATTGTACATCCAGGAACGTCATTTATGTCATATCATGCCCCTGCAATCTGCAATACGTAGGCCGCACCACTCAATTAGCCCGGAGCCGGATAGGACAACATAAGAGGAATATTTTAAAACACTACCCCTTACACAGCGTCTCCAGACACTTTAGCACCTATCACAACGGTGATCCTCGGTCACTTACCATCACTTTAATAGACGCTATCGAATCACCCCAGAATACTTTTGAGGTCCTGAAGAATAAAGAGATGTATTGGATACAGGCCCTCAGAAGCCTGTCTCCTGAGGGCCTCAATGAGGTTCTAGAAAAACTTTTTTAAACTTTTTTAACTAATCCTTTAAATTGATCATTCCTTCTCTGATCATCAGTCCTCTCTTTTATCATCCCCCTTGATTAACCATTGTATATGTTTTTATTGTCTATTGTATTTCTTTCTTTTTAACCTATTGTTAACAATGAATTGACCGATTTTTATCGCAGTTGAATCTAATAATTATATTCCTTTGTTAAGATATTTCTGGCAATGATCTGAAATATAATTTTCCTTCACACCAGATTGAATGACCCATGCTGTCTCCCACCATCTCCTGTCCTTCCTTCCCCCCCCCCAGAACAAATCCTCCCCCCCCCCTTTCCCCACCCACCCCGTTTCCCCGCCCAATTAATCCCATACTAATAATGAATTTTTAATATTAACACATACAACAACACTGTTTTGTCTACAGCCTTTCTTAGATGAGCTGGTTTATCATGACCAGCCACTAGAGGGCAACAGTTTCCTCTCATTGTGAACACTTTCAGAACGATGTCCAAGTTATCATGGCAACCATGCAGTTGTATATATACACATACACAACATATAAAATATAAAACGTATTTCTGCAAAATTTCCCTATCAACCGCTAGTATCAGTTAAAAACTATCATGCGGATTCATCTCATTTTATACAGGAACGTATTTTTTCCTCTTCTAATATGGCGGCGCTTTACTCGTACTTTGCAATGCGCATGCCTCCATTCCTAGCAGCGCATGACGCGACCATTAGTCTGCGTCCGCCCTGTACACGCGTACAGCGTCATGACGTCAATTTCCCCTCTTGTCAATTTGCACTACCGGAAACAGCGACGCGCTGTCTACTTCCGGATAGACACCTCTCCACCTCCACACCCCTTTTTCATTTAAAACCCCAAGGTGAGACAGCGTCCCACTACAGTAGGCGCTATTCCTGCAGCTGACGCAGTCGTGGTGAGTACCAATACATCTATAGAGATTCCATCACGCAGCGCTATATGCCCTTCACGTTTTAGAGGTTTGCAGATAAATGTACTTTGATGTTCACTTAATTTTCATGCAGTATAATGATTCAGGGTGCTTGTTTTTCTAATGCATATTGTATACAAAGGGCTCTTCCGTGATGTCTACAAGCATCCATTATTGACCACTTGTTTGTGACACTCCGCCTTGCACAATTTAATATATGCGAAAAGCTTTTTTGAAAGGCAGCCCATTGTTGCACTCATGTTGTTTTTAGCTTACTTTTAATCACAAATTGATTTGAATTGGATAGAATTTAGCGCCTATTGTTACATCCTATGTAGTGTAGTTGTGAAAAACATTTTTTCTTTGCGCATTGTTGAATTTTTTTTGTCTATGTATTGTATCGTTTTTTCTCTTTTGTCTCTTTAGTGTATCTCCTGATTGATTGCCTGATGAAGCGGGCGCTTGACCCGTGAAACGCGTTGTTTGCTTGGAGATTACAAAATAAATTTTATTTATTTATTTATATATGACTCATTGGCTGGTCACTCTTTATTTGCGGGTGGTAACCACCAACCCCCCTCTTTTTAAACGGTTTTTAAACTTTTTATACTAATCTGGCGCCTCTGTTACTCCTCATTATTTACTACAGACAGTGAGTGCACGCACACACACACGCAGGAGCTAGCCTATGAACACAGTGACTGAGTGTCCCTAGTACAGTAAGTAGTAACAGTAAGTAGTAAGTACAACTAGAAATTACAATAATCAGTAGTAATCAGAAGGAAATAGAGTGTGTGTACACTACAGACAGTGAGTGCACGCACACACACACGCAGGAGCTAGCCTATGAACAGTGACTGAGTGTCTCTAGTAGTAAGTAGTAACAGTAAGTACAACTAGAAATTACAATAATCAGTAGTAATCGGAAGGAAATAGAGTGTGTGTACTGTACAGACAGTGCACGCACACACACACGCAGGAGCTAGCCTATGAACAGTGACTGAGTGTCCCTAGTAGTAAGTAGTAACAGTAAGTACAACTAGAAATTACAATAATCAGTAGTAATCAGAAGTAAATAGAGTGTGTGTACTGTACAGACAGTGCACGCACACACACACACGCAGGAGCTAGCCTATGAACAGTGACTGAGTGTCCCTAGTAGTAAGTAGTAACAGTAAGTACAACTAGAAATTACAATAATCAGTAGTAATCAGAATGAAATAGAGTGTGTGTACTGTACAGACAGTGCACGCACACACACACGCAGGAGCTAGCCTATGAACAGTGACTGGGTGTCCCTAGTAGTAAGTAGTAACAGTAAGTACAACTAGAAATTACAATAATCAGTAGTAATCAGAAGGAAATAGAGTGTGTGTACTGTACAGACAGTGCACGCACACACACACGCAGGAGCTAGCCTATGAACAGTGACTGAGTGTCCCTAGTAGTAAGTAGTAACAGTAAGTACAACTAGAAATTACAATAATCAGTAGTAATCAGAAGGAAATAGAGTGTGTGTACTGTACAGACAGTGCACGCACACACACACGCAGGAGCTAGCCTATGAACAGTGACTGAGTGTCCCTAGTAGTAAGTAGTAACAGTAAGTACAACTAGAAATTACAATAATCAGTAGTAATCAGAAGGAAATAGAGTGTGTGTACTGTACAGACAGTGCACGCACACACACACGCAGGAGCTAGCCTATGAACAGTGACTGAGTGTCCCTAGTAGTAAGTAGTAACAGTAAGTACAACTAGAAATTACAATAATCAGTAGTAATCAGAAGTAAATAGAGTGTGTGTACTGTACAGACAGTGCACGCACACACACACACGCAGGAGCTAGCCTATGAACAGTGACTGAGTGTCCCTAGTAGTAAGTAGTAACAGTAAGTACAACTAGAAATTACAATAATCAGTAGTAATCAGAAGTAAATAGAGTGTGTGTACTGTACAGACAGTGCACGCACACACACACGCAGGAGCTAGCCTATGAACAGTGACTGAGTGTCCCTAGTACAGTAAGTAGTAACAGTAAGTACAACTAGAAATTACAATAATCAGTAGTAATCAGAAGTAAATAGAGTGTGTGTACTGTACAGACAGTGCACGCACACACACACGCAGGAGCTAGCCTATGAACAGTGACTGAGTGTCCCTAGTAGTAAGTAGTAACAGTAAGTACAACTAGAAATTACAATAATCAGTAGTAATCAGAATGAAATAGAGTGTGTGTACTGTACAGACAGTGCACGCACACACACACGCAGGAGCTAGCCTATGAACAGTGACTGGGTGTCCCTAGTAGTAAGTAGTAACAGTAAGTACAACTAGAAATTACAATAATCAGTAGTAATCAGAAGGAAATAGAGTGTGTGTACTGTACAGACAGTGCACGCACACACACACGCAGGAGCTAGCCTATGAACAGTGACTGAGTGTCCCTAGTACAGTAAGTAGTAACAGTAAGTACAACTAGAAATTACAATAATCAGTAGTAATCAGAAGGAAATAGAGTGTGTACTGTGCACGCACACACGCAGGAGCTATGAACAAACAGTGACAGTGAGTGTCCTAGTACAGTTACAGTATAACTACAAAATACAATCACTCAGTAGTAAAGGACAGCAGAAACACTGGTATAGATAAGATGAGAAATAAACTAACAGAGGACAGGAGAACAGCTGCCCACACAGGCAAGGCCCTGAGGCCTAAAGCTGTAAGCTTGCCTGCAGCAGCTGGCTGTCTCTAGTAACACACAAGCTACTAACTAAAATACAATGTCTATCTAACTAACAACAATATAGGTGTATATAGGAGGTGTATGGGAGCAAAAACGCTAGGTGATTGACCACAATAAAGCACTTGCTAAGCCAAAGCACAAAGGAGCAACTCTCTCTCTGTACAAAGTCAGGCAAGGACGGAAAAACCTAAAATGGTGGCCGCTATTTATAGGGTAGGGGCTGGCCAGGGTCCCCCTCTGTGATTGGCTGCCGTCAGAGGGCCTGGGAGCCCTCTGATTGGCTCTAAGGACATCAATCTGGGCTATGACGCTATTCGAGCTCGGTATTCGAGCTCGAATAGCGCTGTTTGCTCGAATAGCGCAAATAGTGAATGGGCTATTCGAGTTTACTCGAATAGCCCATTCGAATAGCTGCAGCTATTCGGAGCTTGAATACCGAGCTCGAATAGCTGAAAAAGAGCTTGAATAGAGCTTGAATATTCGAGCTCTGCTGAGCACCACTGGTAATATTTCCTATATAAGCCCCCTAACTCTGTCCAAAAAATACTTATCCAAAAACAATATATATATCATGGTATATATATAGCACCACTGCCGTCAGGCCCTCATAAATTGATTGCCTGGCTTTCCACTAGGCTAGTGGATCTTCAGTCCTGGGAATCATAGATTCGTCATAGATTCGGCAAGGTAGTTTCTAACTTCTGCGTTTGCTGTAGATGTAGCATTGCTAATTGGTACTGCATCAGACACTCTTACGTCAAAGTCCTCCCAAAAAGAGAGTGTTTCTTCAGAGTCAGAATGGGGAGTGGAAGTGGTTGGGGATTGGGCGTCAGTGAGGCCCACTTGATGCTGGTTACTGCACCCAATTCTTGCAACAGATGTAATAATCCTTTTAGTAGCTTCTTCTGCTGCACCTTTGTCAGTGAAAGCTTTTTGCTTAAAGCGAGGGTCTAATAAGTTGCCTCAGCAAGCGGACTAAAGTACTCCATTTTATGAAAACGATTGTTCATTTCTTTTAATAGTGCATCCATCATTGCAACAACAGGGCTCTCATTGGACACAGAAGCACTCCTTAATCGTACAACAGTTTTCTGAAGTCCTCTTGCCATCAGAATGACCTTAGATGCAGTCACATATCTGTTATAATGAGAAAGAAAAAAGAGGACTTATAGTGGCTATACATATACATCATGCGATTATGGTCAGATTCGATAAAGAGACAAATCTTTCTCAAATCGAATCTGATTAGAGAGAGATCTGGATCTTTATCCTTTCTGCCCATACAGTAAAAGACGGATTCCCATCAGATTTCAGCATGAAATCTAATCCTGGATACACACGGTGCGTTCCTGCACTCGATTCCCATCGACTCGATTATTTCCGACATGTCCGATTTGCGTTTCGATGGATCGTTAGGTCGATTCGCATGTAAAGTATGCCAAATCGACCTAATGATCCATCAAAACGGAAATCGGACATGTCGGAAATAATCGAGTCGACGGGAATCGAGCTGGAAATCAAGTGCGGGAACGCACCGTGTGTAACCAGCATTATTAAGTGAATCGGCCAAGCCTGCCACATCCACACCGTCACTCTTCCCCTAATATATAATGTACCCCGTGTGTGCATTATCCGTTACCAGTCCTGTGTCCATGAGATCCCTCTTCCGCATTCTTCTACTGGCTCTTGTTCTGGGCTGCTGGTGCATAGCGTGTGATGTCACATGCTATGCGCCAGCAGCCCAGTGCAATAACTAGCTAGTGGAAGAATGCGGATAACTACCCAGAGTTTTGCCAAAATGTAAAAGGTTATGTGGTAAAATAAATTCATACAAACCTTTCTGCGCTGATTTCCACCGTAACCTCCTCGAAGGGCTTTAGAATCTTGCACACTGGTTTTATTATGTCCCACTCATCCAGTGTCAGCGTTTGAAGGCTGGGGTTGACTAAAGCAAGTGTTGAAATTATTGCTTCCTTCTGCTCCAAAAATCGTATAAGCATATAATAAGTGGAATTCCACCTTGTGACTACATCTTGCTTGAGCTTCAGCTCTTCGAGGCCCATTTGCCTTTGTGTGGCTTTTAGTTTTTCAGTTGCAATGGTGCTACGATGTACGTATTCCACCACGCTCTTAACCTTTGCCACTATGTCCTGTATTTGTTTTAAGCTCTCCCTAACAATAAGATTAAGAGTGTGGGCAAAGCAGGCCACATTCTTCCAATTAAGCTTCTGAATGGCCGCTTTAATATTACTTGCGTTGTCAGAGACGCAAGCACTCACTTTATTTGTTAGTCCCCACTCTTCACAAATTTTTTTAAGCTCAGCTGCTAAGTTGTCAGCTGTATGTCTCTCTGTTAAAGGGAAGCAGTCCAGAAGAGAGGACATCATATTAAAGTCATTATCAATATAATGACAAGTCACTGCCATAAAACTGACCGTTGTTCGAGATGTCCAGCAGTCAGTTGTCAGACAAACAGCAGATGCATCCTTTATACGATCCATTACATGTGCCTTAGTTTTTTCATACATATGTGGCATCAAAACTGTACTTAGAGTCTTTCTGTTTGGCAAGACGTATGCAGGATCAATAGTCTTCATCAAATCTTTAAATCCTCTGTCACCGACAATCGAAAACGGTTGGAAATCCAATACTATCATCCTCACCAACTGCTCATCCACTTTGGATTGTTTGAAGGGGCTAATTGGTGGTCTCACATGACTGGTTATGCGACTTTGTCTTGGTTTTGGAGAAGTCATCCCTTCTCCAGATGTGGTGGGTGATTCAGCTGAGGGGGTGCTAATGAGGTTGGTGTCCGTCTTGATTCGTCTGGGTCCTCTTGTCTAATTTGGGTTAGGACTACTGACTGATGCTGGTTTGCCAGATGCCTTTTAAAATTTGAAGTTGATCCTCCTTGGCCTGAAAATGTCTTTTTGCAGAGTTTGCATTTTGCTTTACTATCAGCAACTGCATCAAAATGAATTCATATATTACTTCTTTTTCTGGAATCCATTTTAAAAGACACTATCTTCTCCCACACCTGTTGCTTTGCTGGTAAATAAAGCTGTGATTTACAGAACACCCAGCATGCTCAGGGAGAATCACATGGGCAGGCCATAAAATGTTAACTTAACTCTGGGGGGGGATAAGGCCCCTTGCTTACTAAACCTTTCTCTTTAGGTGGGGAAAGGTTATCTTCTCATTCTGCATAAGTCAACATATAATGTTTTTAAACAGACCTAAAAGTAAATTATATAAAAAACATTGACACATACACACAATACTAGTCTGCTATAACAGCAGCCAGCCTTAAACTGAACGTACAGTGCAGGGAAAGTCCCGTCCTGCCTGAAATTTCACCCCGTCTGCGTCCCCTGTAAAATGATCCGAGATTCGGATCAAAGATCCGGATCTTTTCAATGATCCGATTCGAATCATCCGGATCATTGAAAAGATCCGAACTTCCCATCTCTATCGTTTTGAACTCTGTAATTATTTTTTCTTTAATTACAGGTGGAGGTTCCAGATTTTTCTTCTTCTCAGTTTTTTTCTTTTTAATTTCAGTTTCAGATTCATCATCTGAGTAGAAATTTTCCCACATTTTATCTAAAACCTCTCCACCTGTAATTTTCTCCTGTTCATTTGACATAATTAATTCTCCATTGTTTCCCGTAGAAAGGACAAAAGCCCCTTTTCTATCCATAACAACAGAAGAAGAGGGTGTATTTTCTCCCTCTACTGGGACACTTAAGGAGATCTCCCTGTTGGAAGAGTCAGAGAGAATTAAATTTGCATGTTTATCTCCGCCCTCCTGCAGCACCCGCTCAGCGGGATCAGTGAATAATGGCGCACAGTGCCTATGCATAGAAATGGCGCTGCATTAAAAAGATACGCTTATCGCTATTTATCGTTAGTACTGCATAATAATGGCGCACAGGGAAAAAAAGAAGAAAAACGGCACACAGTAACGTTATTTATCAATAGTGGCACACACTAACGTTATTTATCAATAATGGCACACAATAACGTTATTTATCAATAGTGGCACACACTAACGTTATTTATCAATAGCGCCCTACATAAGCCAAACTGCAGAAGTTATTTAACTGCAAAACGATGAATGGATTTAATGTAACACTGTCAAGGTTAGGATTAGGCACCACCAGGGGGGTCTTAGGGTTAGGCACCACCAGGGGGGTGGTTAGGCACCACCAGGGGGGTGGTTAGGGTTAGGCACCACTAGGGGGGTGGTTAGGGTAGGCACCACTGGGGGTGGGTCTTAGAGTTAGGCACCACCAGGGGGGTGGTTAGGGTTAGGCACCACCAGGGGGGTGGTTAGGGTTAGGCACCATCGGGGGGTTTAGGGGTTAGGGATAGGTACAGAGAGGGTTCTGTGTGTTAACGCTAAATAACAATAAGGCTTTGACGCTAAATAACAATAAGGCTTTAACGCTAAATAACAATAAGGCTTTAACGTTAAATAGCGATAAGCGGCAAACGGATTAGCGGCAACACTGTGCGCCATTATTCACAGGCGCCATTTTCAGATGGATGCCTCTCAGCAACTCCCACAGACAAATCATTAGTATTGGCAGAAAAACCTGACTTTGCATTAGAATCAACAGACACATTAGCAGAAAAACCTTGCTTCACATCAGAATCAGCAGATACACAATCTTCCTCCATAGAGGAACAATCAGCTTCCTCAATTTCAGCTTTTTTCTTTCAACCACCCCCCCCCCCCCCCCCCCACACACACACAAATACATTTTCAGGTTTTTTAAATTTATTTTTCCCTTTTTTAGTTTGCTTATCAGCTTTTTTCTCACCTGTCTTGCGCTTAATAATTAGTCCATCAGATGTAGTGTCCTGTTCATGCATAGGTGATTGGTTTAATTCACCAGCACCTTCTCTTGCAGGCTCTACAGCTTGAGGGCTTAGTTCCTGGGACCTTTGTGCATCCCTGTTTCCATCTACCATCCTCCGCTCTGCAGTGGACTCAGCTCGGCTGTCCATGTCCATTGCAACACTATCTTCCACTTCTCTTGGCCAGGCACATCAGGTTCACTTTTGCTTGCTGGTGGAATTCTGCATCACTCAGGCGGGTTTCCGTCCCTGCAAGCGGAACTCCGTCTACTGGTTGCGGAAACGTCACTTCCACCCCCGCTGACGTCGCCGGAAGTGCCCTCGATATTCTCTCCTCGCTGCCGGCGCCATCTTGGGAATCATCGTGTGGCCGAGGAGGACGTTTCCCTGGACTCTGGGTGCACAGCTCACCCCCCGGACTCACCCCAGACACCACCAGCAACACAGGTGAGGTGCCACAGGCAGCGCCTAGGGTAAGATTAGCGGGTACTGGGGAGACAAGGGGGGAGTCTGTGCGGGCACCCGGGGAGGCCATCACAGCCTCAGCACTCCCACCTCCAGATGGTGAGGAGGGGGACACGGCCACCGCGGCCTTGGTGCCTGCAGCACCCACACCACCACCTGCCACCGCCTTAGGGGCCCCAGCGGCACACACACTGCCCAGTCCTGCAGCAGTAGGCACACCGCCCTGCACCCCCTCAGCAGCAACAGCTGGAGTGCAGGCACCACCCACACCGTCCCGGGCACCCACCACAGAGCAGGGTACTAGTTCCTCCTCACTTTTGATGTCGGTTATCAGGCCTCCAGTCACCTCACACTGCTCCTTCACGCAGGGGGGAACCACTCTGGGTGTGCTGGCGTCCTCCACAATGGCGCAGTCATCATCATCATCATCATCAGAATCCAGGTCAGAAATGGGCTGCAGCATTTTTCTGAATCGCCTCCTGTGCACTGCTTGCTCAGACAGGGGCCCACCATTTTTTTCTAGGTAAGCCAGCCTTGCTTTCCTCACTTTGATCTCAGCCTTCAAACATACCAAGGTGCTGTTTGTCTGCAGGAACTCTGGTTTCCAGCTGACTCCATACTTGTATCTTATGGTTTTAAAGTTCTTTTTCAGCTCCCTCAGGCTCTCGGAAAGCTCTTTCACCTCCTGGAACCAGGCCACCACTTTATCCGCATTCATCTCTCCTTCCCCCAGGTAAGAAGGAGTGATAGGGGGGGTATGAGCCGGCCGGTTAGAATAGGCAAGGCCCCTGCTAGGCCCAGGCCTGGAGCAGGGACCTCAAGTCCACCAGAAGCCCAGGAAAGATGCAACAAAGTCGGCTACAAGGATTCTCCAGCAGACCTCCAGGAGCTCGCCAGCAACCTCTCCAGAACCACAAACAACACTGCATACCTGTTCATGGTACCTGTGTGTGACTGCTGCACATTTGTAATACTAGTCACTGCATACCTGTTCACGGTACCTGTGTGACTGCACATTGTATTAGTCAAGTCAGTGCATACCTTTCACTTCATCCCCCCAATATGGGCAAAACAGGCAGACCCAGAGGCACGTCACCCGGCACGTCTGTTCTAGGTTGTGCTGTCGTGATTTTGTGTGGCCCTGGACCAAAGTACAGTGTTCAGAAGGCATGTGCCATCAACCCCCAAGATTGTCAGGGCGTAGTTGACTATTTAACACAGAACACCTCATCTTTCTCAGCTTCCGCACGGAAGTGTGACATATCTTCCTCCTCCTGCTCTGATTCTGGCACCCCACTTAACATTCAGTCAGCCGCAACCACCAAAGTGCCATCATCCCAGGGCTCAGCTGTGTGGAATTTCTTTTGTGCGTCTGTCTCAGATTAGAGCAATGTCATCTGTACTCTCTGCCACCAAAAATTGAGCTGTGGAAAAACCAAGACCCGCGTAGGGACAACTTTCTTACGAAGGCACATGATGGCAAAGCACAAACTGCAATGGGATGACCACCTGAGGAAAAGCAGCACACAAAAGCAAAGCCACACACCGCAGTGGAAGATACCAGGCCGCAATTAATTCTCAAAAAAGGCAATACCCAAACCATACCGTAATGTTAAAAGGCAAGTGGTGTCATCTCTGGCACACAGCGTTGGGTCAAGGGTCCATCTGACCACGTGGTCTGCAAAGCACAGTCAGGCCTGCCCGAAGACTAAGTCAGTCCCCATACACACAGCATCTCTGCCTGCACGCCGTGTGACTGCCTGCCCCAAGACTAAGTTGGTCCCCACACAGCATCTCTGCCTGCATGCCGCTTTGCTGCCTTCTCAGCCACTACCAACAGGGTCCAGGACTCCAGGTGGATTCCTGAATTTTTAGCTAGCAGCGGCCGCAATAATAATTTTTCTGGTGCGTGTTCATGCCTGCCTAATTTTTCTGTCTGCACTGGGGCTGCAACAACAACACAAAAGGCATGTAATGTGTCAATTCCCCTTCATGATCGTTACCTTGCCGTGGTGAAGGGGCTTGCGTATCGCAATGAAGCAATGACCGCCAGCTATATGAGTGTCTTGGGGGGAGAGGCACACCCAAGATAATAAGGTCGTTGCTTCATTGTGGACAGACCAAATTCGATCAGCTGGACAGTCACTGTTGTTCTATCATTGAGCTACCACAGCCCGGCGACCATATGGGCTTGAAAACCGCCATGGTGTGCACTCTCGCCATGGTGAGACCATTCCAGCAAGGCCATCACTACACAAACAGCTGTTTGCGGTGCGTTACACAGTGAGTTTGGTGCATTACACAGTCAGTGGTGTGTCACTACCTGATTGATGTATACACATGCAAGATGTTTTAAAGCACTTTATGCCTGCAATTTAGCATTACAATATGATTTCTGCCTTTAAAACATTGCTGTGCATCAAATCCAGACTTTTCCCCGAGACTTTTGGCGTGTATCCCACTCCGCCATGCAAAAACTCAGGTGTTAGACCCCTTGATACATCTTTTCCATTACTTTTGTGGCCTGCATAAATGTTTGTACTTTTGAAAGTTTGACTGCCCATTGTAGTCCAGAACTTTTGCGGAGGTTCGCGAACCTAAAATCGGAGGTTCGAGCCATCACTAATGTAAAAGTGTGCCGATGTAAACGATAACTGGTAATATATTAAGCTATAATTATAGTTTCCTTTTCTACTTTCTAAGGTATTTTTAATAAATTGTATCTTGAAATACTTTTTCTAACTTGCTATTTTTAAAAACAAGGATACCGTTTTCCTGTATCATACTGTAAAGGATATGTAATTCACTATTAATAAAATTGATTTTTTTTATAAATGTAAAATGTTTTTTCATTACCTGATATATAATGGTACTCCCTCCCCTACACAGTTCCTTGGTATCTAGTGCTGTCCCTCTCCCCATTTGACTTCTTTTGTGAGATAAGGTTTACCCTCAAAATTGGTGTCTGCGGTGGTGTATTGTGGCAAAAATAATAAAAAATGTGGAAACTCCTTGAGAGACAAATCGGATGGCTCTGAGGGCCAGATTTTGCACACGGGCCGGAGTTTGACATGTATGGTTTATATTGAAATATTTTGATGCTATAATACCTACCTGTTGCATCACAGCTGTTGCACATCCTTTCCGCTTCATTTGCTTGTGCCGATCTTGTTACTGTCTCCTCGATGCAGCTCACTCCACCTGTTTCTTCTACAAAGGCAGAACTGTGTGAACGTTTCACCAGTCTCTAACATATGCTCCTGGCTTTGTCATTGACTTAAATTGATGTACCGTATCAGGAGACAGTGAAAGCAGCTCCTGAGAGGCTCACAGGTGCTCTGCTAGGCTTCACCCAGCCCCATGCACATGAACTGGTCCCACGCTGCTGTCCTCACCCTTCTTCAACGCCGGTACTGGGTTATGTAACTATCTCCTGTCACGTAAAGTATGACTTAAGAGAAGTGCACTCTCTATGTATCTCTCCAGCATACGTTGGTGGTCAGATAAGTAGAATGGGCACTTCTGTGGCACAGGCTTGCTCCTTCTGTAGGAAGTTATGGTACCCGGTACCGCTGCAGAAGAGGGTTGAGGACTGCGGTGTTGGACTGATCCATGCGGATGGTGCTGGAGGAATCCCCAGGTATGTAAAACCCTTTATGTTACTCAGCTCTGATCCATTTTAAGGACAACATACTGTTGGTACTTACCTGCTTACAGACTTTTTTGTGATTTGTTGTACTAGTAGATTGTTGTCTTTAAGGTGCCAGAGACTAATGGTATGCTAGAAGTTAAGTAGTTAATTTCAGTAACCAATAAAAAATGCTCCTTAGCATTAAGGGCCTGTACACACTGCTGTGTTGTCAAATAGACTTGCAGTCTTGAAGTCTGACGAGCCCTTCAATTTCAGTCTCAAACTATGAAAAATTGTACATATCTTAAAATATTATTTGGATTATACATGGTCCATTTAAATAAATAAATAAGAGGAAATGAAATGTACATTTTCAATAACATTTTTATTGCATGTACAGGTCATGCAAACAACACCAAAAAATAAAACTTTTTAAAACATACAGGATCTTCTCAAAAAATTAGCATATTGTGATAAATTTATTTTCTGTAATGTACTGATAAACATTAGACTTTCATATATTTTAGATTCAAATACACACAACTGAAGTAGTTCAAGCCTTTTATTGTTTTAATATTGATGATTTTGGCATACAGCTCATGAAAACCCAAAATTCCTATAAAAAAAATTAGCATATTTCATCCGACCAATAAATGAAAAGTGTTTTTAAAACAAAAAAGTCAACCTTCAAATAATGATGTTCAGTTATGCACTCAGTACTTGGTCGGGAATCCTTTTGCAGAAATGACTGCCTCAATGTGGCGTGGCATGGAGGCAATCAGCCTGTGGCACTGCTCAGGTGTTATGGAGGCCCAGGATGCTTTGATAGTGGCCTTAAAGGGAACCAGAGAGGATGAAAAAAAGCTTTTATACATACCTGGGGCTTCCTCCAGCCCCATACGCCTGGATCGCTCCCACGCCGCCGTCCTCCGCTGCCTGGATCCGCCGGTACCGGGTCCCGTCATTGCCACGAGTCGGCCATTCGGCCGGCGCACGCGGCCAATTCTCCGCATCACAGGGGCTCCCTCCATACAAGTACGCATGTGGCTGCTTACTGCGCAGCCGCATGCGTACGTGTATGGAGGGAGCCCCTGTGATGCGGACAATTGGCCGCGTCCGCCGGAAGTGACGGGCCCGGTACCGGAGGAACCAGGAAGCTGAGGATGGCGGCGTGGGAGCGATCCGGGCTTATGGGGCTGGAAGAAGCCCCAGGTATGTATAACAGCCTTTTTCTATTTTACAAAACCATTCCTCTCTGGTTCCCTTTAAGCTCATCCAGAGTGTTGGGTCTTGCGTCTCGTAACTTTCTCTTCACAATATCCCACAGATTCTCTATGGGGTTCAGGTCAGGAGAGTTGGCAGGCCAATTGAGCACAGTAATACCATGGTCAGTAAACCATTTACCAGCGGTTTTGGCACTGTGAGCAGGTGCTAGGTCGTGCTGAAAAATGAAATCTTCATCTCCATAAAGCTTTTCAGCAAATGGAAGCATGAAGTGCTCCAAAATCTCCTGACAGCTAGCCGCATTGACCCTGCCCTTGATAAAACACAGTGGACCAACACCAGCAGCTGACATGGCACCCCAGACCATCACTGACTGTGGGTACTTGACACTGGACTTCAGGCATTTTGGCATTTCCCTCTCCCCAGTCTTCCTCCAGACTCTGGCACCTTGATTTTCGAATGACATGTAAAAGTTGCTTTCATCCGAAAAAGTACTTTGGACCACTGAGCAACAGTCCAGTGCTGCTTCCCTGTAGCCCAGGTCAGGCGCTTCTGCCGCTGTTTCTGGTTCAAAAGTGGGTTCATGCTTCCATCTGCTGAAAAGCTTTATGGAGATGAAGATTTCATTTTTCAGCACGACCTGGCACCTGCTCACAGTGCCAAAACCACTGGTAAATGGTTTACTGACTATGGTATTACTGTGCTCAATCGGCCTGCCAACTCTCCTGTCCTGAACCCCATAGAGAATCTGTGGGATATTGTGAAGAGAAAGTTGAG
Organism: Hyperolius riggenbachi; assembly: GCF_040937935.1. Lineage (NCBI taxonomy): Eukaryota > Metazoa > Chordata > Amphibia > Anura > Hyperoliidae > Hyperolius > Hyperolius riggenbachi. The sequence continues at coordinate 563,019,981 of NC_090647.1, forward strand.
AGACGCAAGACCCAACACTCTGGATGAGCTTAAAGAGACACTGAAGCGAAAAAAAAATTATGAGTGTGTGTATGAGTATGTATGAGTGTGTGTGTGTGTGTGTGTGTGTGTGTGTGTGTGTGTGTGTGTGTGTGTGTGTGTGTGTGTGTGTGTGTGTGTGTGTGTGTGTGTGTGTGTGCGTGCGTGCGCGTGTGCGCGCGTGCGTGCGTGCGTGCCGCGATCACTCGAAAATAGCTTGACCGATTTGAACGAAACTTGGTATACAGATCCCTTACTACCTGGGATAATATGTTCTGGGGGGCCCGCGGCCCCCCTGCACACCTGGGTGGAGCTACAAACAGCTAATCAGATTTCATCCATTCAAGTCAATGGAAAAAATGTAAGAGGCTGCCATTCTCACAGTAATCAAGCCAGAGTCCCCACACTTGGCCCAGTTGGTCACTTGGTGACCGAGGTTACAAATCCAGGAAAAGTGGGCGGGGCATAAAACAGCCAATCAAATTTCAGCCGTTCATTTTAAATGGGAAAATGTAAACTGCAGCCATTCTTACACTGTTAATCGCAGGGTTCTCAAACTTGGCACATTTGGTCACTGGGTGAATGCGATTAAGATTCAAGAAAATGGGTGGAGCCTACAACATCCAATCAAAATTCACCTATTGATTTTCAAGGGGAATATTTAAACTGCTGCTATTCTTACACTTTTAATGGCAGAGGCTTCAAACTTGCTACAGTCGGTCATTGGGTGACTGGGGTCCAAATTCCCTAAAGGGGCGGGGCCACATACAGCCAATCAGATTTCCTTGGTGGATAAACTGCTTCCATTCACACATTTTTGATGCCAGGAACCTGAAAGCTCACACATTGAGTGACTGTGTGTCAATGTTACAAAAAGTGGGCGGAGCCAAAACAACTTTTACTGGGAAAATATAAACTTCAGCCATTCTTACACCGTTAATGGCAGGGTTCTCAAACTTTGCACAGTTGGTCATTGGGTGACTGAGATTAAGATTTTGGAAGGTGGGTGGAGCCTACAACAGCCAATAAAAATTCACCTTTTGATTTTCAAAGGGAATATTTCATCTGCTACCATTCTCTTATACTGTTAAAAGCAGATTCCTCAAACCTGGTACAGTTGGTCACTGGGTGATTAGGGTCCAAATTCAGAAAGGGGGCGGAGCCACAAACAGCCAGATTTGTTTATTTTTAAATGGGAATATACAAAGTATTGATACCAAGGACCCCAAAGCTGATAAACTTGATAATTGAGTGACTGTATGTCAAGGTTAGAAAAAGTGGGCGGTGCCAACAACTAAATTTTTAACATGGCAGGGTTCCCAAATTTGACACAATTGGCCACTGGGTGACTCGGATGAATATTCAAAAAATGTGGGTGGAGCCTACAACAGCCAATCAAAATGTACCTATTGATTTTCAAGTGGAATATTCACATTGCTACCATTCTTACACTGTTAATGGCAGAGGCCTCAAACCTGATACAGTCAGTCATTGGGTGACTGGGGTCTAAATTCACTAAAGGGGTGAAGCCACAAACAGCCAATCAAATTTGTTAGATTGATTTCAGCCATTCTGTTATTGGCAGGGTTCTCAAACTTGACACAGTTGGCCACTGAGTGACTGGGACTAATATTCAGGAAAGTGGGTGGAGCCTACAGCAGCCAATCAAAATTCACCTTTTGATTTTCAAGGGGAATATTTACATTGCTGCCATTCATACACTCTTAATGGCAGAGGCCTCAAATCTGGTGCAGTCAGTCACTGGGAGACTGGGGTTTAAATTCTGAAAAGGGAGCTGGCCAAAAACAGCCAATCAGATTTGTTTAATTTCAATGGTAAAATGCAACTTATTGATGCCAAGGACCCCAAAGCTCATAAAATTGGTCATTGAGTGGCTGTATGTCAAGATTACAAATAGTGGGCGGAGCCAAAAACAACTAACCTTTTTCATGGGAAAATGTAAACAGCAACTTTTTTTTACACTTATTGGCAGGGTTCTCAAACTTTGCACAGTTGGTCACTGGGTGACTAGGATTAATATTTGGAAAAGTAGGTGTGGCCTACAAGAGCCAATCACAATTCACCTATTGATTTTCAAGGGGAATATTGAAACTGCAGTCATTCTTACACTGTTAATGGCAGAGGCCTCAAACCTGCTACAGTTGGTCATCAAGTGACTGGGGTTCAAATTCAGTAAAGGGGTGGAGCCACAAACAGTCAGATTTCTTTGCTGGATAAACTGCTTCCAGTCACACAATTTTGATGCCAGGAAACCAAAAGCTCACAAACTTGGTCATTGACTGACTGTGTTTCAAGGTTACAAAAAGTGGGTGGAGTTAAAAACAGATTTTTCTGGGAAATTGTAAACTGCAGCCTTTCTTCACTGTTAATGGCAGGGTTCTCAAACTTTGCACAGCTGGTTACTGGGTGACTGGGATTAATATTCAGAAAAGTGGGTGGAGCCTAAAAATGCCAATCAAAAATTACATGTCGCTTTTCAAGGAGAATATTAAAATTGCTGCAATTCTTGCACTGTTAATGGCACAAGCCTCTAATCTGGTACAGTTGGTAATTGGGTCACTGGGGTTCAAATTCAGAACAGGGGACAGAGCCACAAACATTGAATCAGATTTCTTTCATTTCATGGGAAAATACAAATTATTGATGCCGAGGACCCGAAAGCTCACAAACTTGGTCACTGATTGACTGTGTGTCCATGTTACAAACAGTGGGTGGAGCCAAAAACAAATTTCACTGGGAAAATGTAAACTGCAGCCATTTTTACACTGTTTATGGCAGGGTTCCCAAACTTTGCCCAGATTAATATTCAGGGAAGTTGGTGGAGCCTATAATAGCCAATCAAAATACACCTGTTGATTTTCAAGTGGAATATTTAAATTGCTGCCGTTTTTACACTGTTAATAGCAGAGGCCTCAAACCTGCTACAGTTGGTCATTGGGTGACTGGGGTTCAAATGCTGGAGAGGGATGAAGCCACAAACAGCCAATCTGATTTGTTTAATTTCTATTGGAATATACAAATTATTGATACCAAGGACCCCAAAACTCCCAAACTTGGTCAATGAGTGTTTGTGCGTTAGGGTTAGAAAGTGGGCGGAGCCAACCCCAGTGAAATACATTCCCGGGCAACGCCGGGTCATCAGTGGGTGGAGACAAATACAAATTTCACTGGAAAAATGTAAACTTCAGCCATTCTTACACTGTTAATGGCAGGGTTCTTAATCTTTGCACAGTTGGTCACTGGGTGACTGGGATTAATATTCAGAAAAATGGGTGGAGCCTACAAAAGTGAACCAAACTTCACCTATTGCTTTTCAAGGGGAATATTTAATTGCTGCCATTCTTGCATTGTTAATGGCACAGGCCTCAAACCTGGTACAGTTGGTTATTGGGTGACTGGGGTTCAAGTTCAAAAAAGGGGGTGGAGCCACAAACAGCCACTCAGATTTTTTTTTTCCTTTCAATGCAAATTATTCTTACCAAAGACCGCAAAGCTCACAAACTTGGTAATTGAGTAATTGTGTGTTAGGGTTAGAAAAAGTATGCAGAGCCAACACCAGCCAAATACATACCCGGGCAACGCCGGGCAATCAGCTAGTAAGAAATAAAACATTAAGATCAGATACATCAGTCTAACTGTTTCCAGTACAGGAAGAGTTAAGAAACTCCAGTTGTTATCTCTATGCAAAAAAGCAATTAAGCCCTGCGACTTTCAAATTCGTGGAGAGGGCTGTTATCTGACTTTTATTATCTCAAGTGTTATTCAACTATTTGCTTTTCCTCTGCCAGAGGAGAGTTCATTAGTTCACACACTTCTCTGAAAGAATCATTTTGAATGCTGAGTGTTGTGTAATCTGCACATATTATAGAATGATGCAATGGTAGAAAAAACACTATATACCTGAAAATAAAAATATGAGAATATTTTCTTTGCTGCTAAACTTCTAGTAATTATTCATAGTACACAACCAATTCACTATTTCATATTTTTTTTTCGCTTCAGTGTCTCTTTAAGGCCACTATTGAAGCATCCTGGGATCCATAACACCTGAGCAGTGCCACAGGCTGATTGCCTCCATGCCACGCCACATTGAAGCAGTCATTTCTGCAAAAGGATTCCTGACCAAGTATTGAGTGCATAACTGAACATAATTATTTGAAAGTTGACTTTTTTTTGTTTTAAAAACACTTTTCTTTTATTGGTCGGTTGAAATATGCTAATTTTTTTGAGTTAGGAAATTTGTGTTTTCATGAGCTGTATGCCAAAATCATCAATATTAAAACAATAAAAGGCTTGAACTACTTCAGTTGTGTGTAATGAATGTAAAATATATGAAAGTCTAATGTTTATCAGTACATTACAGAAAATAATGAACTTTATCACAATATGCTAATTTTTTGAGAAGATCCTGTATGTTTCAAAAAGTTTTATTTTTTGGTGTTGTTTGCATGACCTGTACATGCAATAAAAATGTTATTGAAAATGTACATTTCATTTCCTCTTATTTATTTATTTATTTAAATGGACCATGTATAATCCAAATAATATTTTAAGATATGTACAATTTTTCATAGTTTGAGACTGAAATTGAAGGGCTCGTCAGACTTCAAGACTGCAAGTCTATTTGACAACACAGCAGTGTGTACAGGCCCTTAATGCTAAGGAGCCTTTTTTATTGGTTACTGAAATTAACTACTTAACTTCTAGCATACCATTAGTCTCTGGCACCTTAAAGGGAAGGTTCAGGGAGGGTGGGTAAAAAATAAAAATCAAATTCCACTTACCCGGGGCTTCCTCCAGCCCGTGGCAGGCAGGAGGTGCCCTCGCCGCCGCTCCGCAGGCTCCCGGTGGTCTCCGGTGGCCGACCCGACCTGGCCAGGCCGGCTGCCAGGTCGGGCTCTTCTGCGCTCCAAGGCCCGGAACTTCTGCGTCCCACGCCGGCGCTCTGACGTCATCGGACGTCCTCCGGGCTCTACTGCGCATGCGCAGTAGTTCTGCGCCTGCGCAGTAGAGCCCGGAGGACGTCCGATGACGTCAGAGCGCCGGCGTGGGACGCAGAAGTTCCGGGCCTTGGAGCGCAGAAGAGCCCGACCTGGCAGCCGGCCTGGCCAGGTCGGGTCGGCCACCGGAGACCACCGGGAGCCTGCGGAGCGGCGGCGAGGGCACCTCCTGCCTGCCACGGGCTGGAGGAAGCCCCAGGTAAGTGGAATTTGATTTTTATTTTTTACCCACCCTCCCTGAACCTTCCCTTTAAAGACAACAATCTACTAGTACAACAAATCACAAAAAAGTCTGTAAGCAGGTAAGTACCAACAGTATGTTGTCCTTAAAATGGACCAGAGCTGAGTAACATAAAGGGTTTTACATATCACATATAAATTTTAACATGTGGATAGAAAGCAGGTGAGTTGGCACCAGATTCTGGCTGTCAACAGACACAGAGTATTCATCCTTCCAAAGCTCTGCTCACTAAAACATATCAATTAGGCAATGAAGAAAGAAGAAGGAACACCAGCTCTGCTCTCCAGAGTTAATGCAAATACAATGGTGTTACAGGCATACCAGACAGGAGATAGGTGAGGTGAGGAAAGACTGGTATCCTCACCTATCTCCTGTCTGGTATGCCAGTAACTCCATTGTATTTGCATTAAAGGGAAGCTAAACTAAGAGGAATATGAGGATGGCTGAATGCTTGCGTATTTCAGACAACATTGCACAAAGCAAGCGTACATCGTACAGTGCTGCTCATGATTATTCATACAACTGGGAAATTTTGACATGCATTTACTTTCATTGAACCAGAAAGTCGTTTTTTGATGGTAAATGGCATAGTGTGATGATAAGATCTTTCCTCTTGCACATCGTCTTATTATCTTTTTGTAAACACTTATGCCATTTCCTGTTAAAAAAAATTACTTTCTGGTTGCACAACAGTAACTTCAAAGGGACTTGAAACTTCTAAATTAAAAAGATTTCATACATACCTGGAGCTTCCTCCAGCACCATCCACTCTGAATGATCCCACAACGCCGTCCTACTCTGCTTCATGAACTATGTCCCGTCACTAAAGTCAGCCATGCCAGCTACACTGGAGAAATGCGTTATTTACGTATCTCTCCAGCACATAGTTACATAGTTATTTTGGTTGAAAAAAGACATACGTCCATCGAGTTCAACCAGTACAACACCAGCCTGCTCCCTCACATATCCCTGTTGATCCAGAGGAAGGCGAAAAAACCCTTACAAGGCATGGTCCAATTAGCCCCTAAAGGGAAAAATTCCTTCCCGACTCCAGATGGCAATCAGATAAAATCCCTGGATCAACATCATTAGGCATTACCTAGTAATTGTAGCCATGGATGTCTTTCAACGCAAGGAAAGCATCTAAGCCCCCTTTAAATGCAGGTATAGAGTTTGCCATAACGACTTCCTGTGGCAATGCATTCCACATCTTAATCACTCTTACTGTAAAGAACCCTTTCCTAAATAAATGGCTAAAACATTTTTCCTCCATGCGCAGATCATGTCCTCTAGTCTTTTGAGAAGACCTAGGGACAAAAAGCTCATCCGCCAAGCTATTATATTGCCCTCTGATGTATTTATACATGTTAATTAGATCCCCTCTTTTCTCTAGACTAAATAAACCCAGTTTATCTAACCTTTCTTGGTAAGTGAGACCTTCCATCCCACGTATCAATTTTGTTGCTCGTCTCTGCACCTGCTCTAAAACTGCAATATCTTTTTTGTAATGTGGTGCCCAGAACTGAATTGCATATTCCAGATAAGGCCTTACTAGAGAGTTAAACAGGGGCAATATTATGCTAGCATCTCGAGTTTTTTTTCCTTTTAATGCATCCCAAAATTTTGTTAGCTTTAGCTGCAGCTGCTTGGCATTGAGTACGATTATTTAACTTGTTGTCGATGAGTACTCCTAAGTCCTTCTCCAAGCTTGATGTCCCCAACTGTATCCCATTTATTTTGTATGGTGCTAGACCATTAGTTCGTCCAAAATGCATGACTTTACATTTTTCAACATTGAATTTCATCTGCCATGTATGTGCCCATATAGCCATCTTATCCAGATCCTGTTGCAATATGACACTATCTTCCTGAGAGTTGATGATTCTGCACAATTTTGTATCATCTGCAAAAATAGCAACATTGCTCACTACTGCATCTACTAGGTCATTAATAAATAAATTGAAGAGCACTGGACCCAGAACAGACCCCTGTGGTACCCCACTGCTAACAGTCTCCCATTTTGAGTACGATCCATTGACCACAACTCTTTGTTTTCTGTCCATTAGCCAGTTCCCTATCCATGCACACAGACTCTTCCCCAGTCCTTGCATCCTCAACTTTTGCACCAGACTTTTGTGGGAAACAGTGTCAAAGGCCTTTGCAAAGTCCAAGTATATCACATCTACAGCATTCCCAATATCCATATTAGCATTCACTACCTCATAAAAGCTGAGCATGTTAGTCAAACAGGACCTGTCTTTAGTAAACCCATGTTGATGCTGAGAAATAAGATTATTTTCTAGTATGAAGTCATGTATAGTATCTCTTAGTAACCCCTTAAATAGTTTGCATACAACTGATGTTAAGCTTACAGGTCTATAATTTCCTGGATCTGATTTTTTGCCCTTCTTAAATAATGGGAAAACGTGGGCTGTACGCTAATCCACTGGGACTCTGCCAGTTGAAAGAGAGTCACAAAAGATAAGATAAAGGGGTTTATCTATAACTGAACTTAATTCCCTTAGGACCAGAGGATGCATGCCATCTGGGCCAGGTGCCTTGTCTATTTTTAATTTATTTAGTCTTGCCTTCACTTCTTCCTGCGTTAAGTATTTAATATTACAGTTTTAAGATTGAGACTCTTCTGCCTCTGTAATTTTCAACAGTGCTGTTTCTTTTGTGAAGACAGAAGCAAAGAAAGCATTTAATAACTCTGCCTTACCTTGGTCATCCACCATTGAGTTCCCACCCTCATCCTTTAGGAGTCCTATACAGTCAACCTTTCTTTTTTTAGAGTTAATGTACTTGTAAGACTTTTTGGGGTTAGATTTGATATCCCCAGCGATTTGTTTTTCAGCTTCAATCTGCCTGCCTAATTTATTTTTTACAATTTTTATTGCACTCCTTATAATTGCTTAGTGCAGCCTCGGTCCCCTCCTGTTTTAAGACCTTATAGGCATTCTTTTTCCTCTTCATTTTATCTTTAACCTTTCTATTCATCCATAGAGACCTTTTTTTATTCCTAGATATTTTGTTTCATACGGGATATGCATACTTCAATATTGATTGAGTATAAGTTTTAAAGCTTTCCATTTCCCTTCAGTGTCTTCCCCTTGTAGTACATTATCCCAGTTCACCAAACTTAGTGCCTGCCTAATTTGATTGAACTTTGCTTTTCTAAAATTCATAGTTTTCGTGGTCCCGCTGCCCCGTGGCCTATCAGTCACCAGATCAAACGTTATCATGTTGTGATCACTATTTCCCAAATGTTCTTGAACCTGCACATTTGATACATTATCTGGTCTATTAGAAAGGATCAGATCCAGTAACGCATTCCCCCTAGTTGGTTCCGTTACCATTTGAGTCAAGTAATTGTCCTGTAGTGCTGCCAGAAATCTGCTGCTTTTACCAGAATGGGTAGCCTCAATACTCCAGTCAATGTCTGGAAAGTTGAAGTCGCCCATAATTATGACCTAATTTTTACTTGCAGCTTTTTCAATCTGCTGTAGTAATCGCAGTTCTGCAGCTTCATTATTAAGAGGTGGCCTGTAGCATACCCCAATAAGCAATTGGCAACTTTTATTTCCACCATGAATATTTACCCAAACGGACTCCACATCTTTGCAATCTTCCTCCATCTCATCGTTGAGGACAGCTGTAAAAGAATTCTTAACAAAGAGACAACCCCCTCCACCTTTTTTCCCTGTTCTATCCCTCCTAAACACATTGTATCCTTTTAAATTAGCTATCCAGTCATGGCTTTCATCCATCCATGTCTCGGTTATTCCCACAATGTCATAGCCTTTGTCATTCAGAATGAACTCTAGTTCGTCTATTTTATTTGCAAGGCTCCGAGCATTGGTTACCATTCACTTTATATTTTTACCACCACATTTACCAATTTTGTTTACATGAAATGGGCTACTTGAATTTTTACCAACCTCCTTAATCTTTATACTGTCCCCACCCCCCTCTCCACCCCCTATAATGTTAGGTTCCCACTGACTTTTTACCTTATCTTGTCTACGTATTGAGAATTTATCCTCCCGCCTCCCCCCAGATCCTAGTTTAAAATCTCCTTCAACCATTTAGCCATCTTCTCCCCCAATGCAGCTGCACCCTCCCCATTAAGGTGCAGCCCATGCCTGCTGTAGAACCTGTAGCCGACTGCAAAGTCTGCCCAGTTCTCCAGGAACCCAAACCCTTCCTTCCTACACCAATTTCTCAGCCACTTATTTAACTCCCTAAGCTCCCTCTGTCTCTCAGATGTAGCACGTGGCACTGGCAGTATTTCAGAAAACACCACCTTGGAGGTCCTTGCTTTAAGTTTATCTCCAAGTACCTGAAAATCATTTTTGAGGACCTTCCATCTCCCACTAACTTTGTCATTGGTGCCAATGTGTACCATGACAGCCGGGTCTTCCCCAGCCCCACCCAGTAATCTGTCAATTCTTTCCGCTACATGCCGAACCCGAGCACCCGGGAGGCAACAGACTGTACGGCATTCACGGTTTCTTCGACAGATTACCCTATCTGTGCTCCTAATAATTGAATCCCCTACCACCAGTACCTGTCTAGCCTTAGCTGCACCCCTATTCCCTTTCTCTTTGCAGCAGTCTGCCCCTTGGTTGCTAAGGAGCACATCCTGCTGCAGCATTGCTACTCCAGAATCATCCTCCCCAATATTACGCAAACAAGCATACTTATTAGTGAGGGACAACTCGGGACTAGCCTCCCTGACACTTTTTCCCCTACCCCTTCTAACTGTGACCCAACTAGCGGCTGCCTCTGCTTCTTGGTCTGACTGTACTCCACCCACCTCATCTTCAACGGTTCCATCCAGTGTCTGGATCGTGAGATCCAAGCTCTTCTCCGTGTTGTGTATGCGTCTCAGTGTTGCGAGATGCTTATTTAGCTCTGCGACTTCCGCCTCTAACTGAGCAACCCGCACACACCCAGGGCAACAGTAAACACCCTCAATCCGCTGAGCAAGGCATGCATACATGTCGCAGGATGTACACTGTACTGCATTGTCCAACATGATGACTATTGTGTGGGGAAAAATTATTTAAAGTAAACTGTGGTGGTAAAAGATGAAACGGGAGAGTGAGTGTAGCTGGGGAGGAGGAAAGGGAGAGTAAGTGAAGTTGGGGAGTGAGTGAAGTTGGGGTGGAGGAGGGGAGGAGGGGGAGGGGTGGAGGAGGGGGGAGGGGTGGAGGAGGGGGAGGGGTGGAGGGGAAGTGAGTGAAGATGGGGTGGAGTCCTCAAAACTTAAAGACTACACCACAACGTGCCTAGCACATTCTAACCAATGCAAAAAAATGCAATATTGGTTGAAGGTTTTTTTTTTGTTTTTAGTCCTTACCTACTTCCTCTCACCTCTCTCTTTGTGCCTGTGTTGTAACACCTGTTTTTAATGCCTATGCCACTTGTGTCAAAGCCACTTAGTGAGCAAGCCACAGAATGAGCAAGCTTCAGTACTGAGTCCTGAAGCTGACCAAATACCTCCTGTTGCAGCTAGTCCCTCCCCCTAGCTAATTGCCTGCTGCAAAGCAAACTAGAGGGAAAAGAAAAAAAAAATTGTACTTTTAAAAACTGACACTTGCTGCTTGATATCAGATGAACCACAATACACAATCCACCAGATATCGCAGTAGCAAAACACAATTTACAAACAGCAATGTAATATAATTAGTGCTCACAATTCCCAGCAGTGAAGTGAAGCAGCCCTCCACCAAGAGAAATATGTAGAGGGAACACTTCTACTGCGACAGACTGGCTCCAACTGACGGAAGTACGGGGGCCCCCCTTAACGAAGCTGCGGCCACCAGTGTGGGGGCGATGGAGCTGGAGAAAGAGCCGTGTATGTATAATTTTTTTTTCAGCTCTAGGACACTTTAAAGAGTAACTGTTGGGAAAATATTAAAATTTAAAACACATACAGATAAGAAGTACATTTCTCCCAGACTAAAATGAGCCACAAATGACTTCTCTCCTATGTTTCTGTCACTTACAGTAAGTAGTGTAAATCTGACATTAACAACAGATTTTGGACTGCTCATAGGGAAGTTCTCAGGGTTTTCTTTATTTATAAAAGCACTTAATGAATGGCGGTTGCTCCGTACAACTGCCAAAATAGTGTGCAGCGAGCAGGGAGGCTGGCCAGCATCTTTGTATTAATCGTTTTCAGGGAGTGTCTTTATAAAGGACTAGCTGATTGCCCGGCGTTGCCCGGGTAGGTATTTGGCTGGTGTTGGCTCCGCCCACTTTTTCTAACCATAACACACAATTACTCAATGACCAAGTTTGTGAGCTTTGCGGTCTTTGGCATCAATAATTTGCATTGAAATGAAAAAAAATCTGATTGGCTGTTTGTGGCTCCACCCCTTTTCTGAATTTGAACCCCAGTCACCCAATAACCAACTGTACCAAGTTTGAGGTCTGTGCCATTAACAGTGAAAGAATGGTAGTAATTAAATATTCCCCTTGAAAAGCATTAGGTGAAGTTTGATTCACTTTTGTAGGCTCCACCCATTTTTCTGAATAGTAATCCCAGTCACCCAGTGACCAACTGTGCAAAGTTTAAAAACCCTGCCATTAACAGTGTAAGAATGGCTGCAGTTTACATTTTCCCAGTGAAATTTGTATTTGTCTCCACCCACTGATGACCCAGCATTGCCTGTGTATGTATTTCCCTGGTGTTGGCTCCGCCCACTTTCTAACCCTAACTCACAAACACTCAATGACTGAGTTTGTGAGCTTTGGGGTCCTTGGCATCAATAATTTGTATATTCCCATAGAAATTAAACAAATCAGATTTGCTGTTTGTGGCTTCACCCCCTCTCCAGCATTTGAACCCCAGTCACCCAATGACCAACTGTAGCAGGTTTGTGGCATCTGCTATTAACAGTGTAAAAATGGCAGCAATTTAAATATTCCACTTGAAAATCAACAGGTGAATTTTGATTGGCTATTATAGGCTCCACCCACTTCCCTGAATATTAATCTCAGTCACCCAGTGACCATCTGGGCAAAGTTTGAGAACCCTGCCATTAACAGTGTAAGAAGGGCTGCAGTTTACATTTTCCCAGTGAAATTTGTTTTTGGCTCCGCCCACTTTTTGTAACCTGGACATACAGTCACTCAATGACTAAGTTTGTAAGGTTTGGGGTCCTTGGCATCAATAATTTGTATTTTCCCATGAAATGAAACAAATCTGATTCACTGTTTGTGGCTCTGTCCCCTTTTCTGAATTTGAACCCCAGTGACCCAATGACCAACTGTACCAGGTTGGAGGCTTGTGCCATTAACAGTGCAAGAATGGCAGCAATTGGAATATTCTCCTTGAAAAGCGACATGTGATTGTTGATTGGCATTTTTAGGCTCCACCCACTTTTCTGAATATTAATCCCAGTCACCAGCTATGCTAAGTTTGAGAACCCTGCCATTAACAGTGAAGAAGGGCTGCAGTTTACAATTCCCTAGTAAAATCTGTTTTTAACTCCACCCACTTTTTGTAACCTTGACACACAGTCACTACTCAATGACCAAGTTTGTGAGCTTTTGGGTTCCTGGCATCAAAATTGTGCTAATGGAAGCAGTTTATCCAGCAAAGAAATCTGGCTGTTTTTGGCTCTGCCCTTTTACTGAATTTGAACCCCAGACACTTAACGACCGACTGTAGCAGGTTTGAGGCCTCTGCCATTAACAGTGTAAGAATGGCTGCAGTTTCAATATTCCCCTTGAAAATCAAAAGGTGAATTTTGATTGGCTGCTGTAGGCTCCACCCACTTTCCTGAATATTCGTCCCAGTCACCCAGTGTCCAACTGTTTGACGTTTGAGAACCCTGCCAATAACAGAATGGCGGAAATCAATCTAACAAATTTGATTGGCTGTTTGTGGCTCCACCCCTTTAGTGAATTTGGACCCCAGTCATCCAATGACTGACTGTATCAGGTTTGAGACCTCTGCCATTAACAGTGTAAGAATGGTAGCAATGTGAATATTCCCCTTGAAAATCAATAGGTGAATTTTGATTAGCTGTTGTAGGCTCCACCCACATTTCTGAACATTCATCCCAGTCACCCAGTGGCCAATTGTGTCAAGTTTGGGAACCCTGCCATGTTAAAAATTTAGTTGTTGGCACCGCCCACTTTTTCTAACCTTGACATACAGTCACTCAATGATCAAGTTTATCAGCTTTGGGGTCCTTGGTATCAATACTTTGTATATTCCCATTTAAAAATAAACAAATCTTATTGGCTGTTTGTGGCCCCGCCCCTTTTCTGAATTTGGGCCCTAGTCACCCAGTAACCAACTTTACCAGGTTTGAGGCATCTGCTTTGAACAGTATAAGAGAATGGTAGCAGCTTAAATATTCCCTTTGAAAATCAAAAGGTGAATTTTTATTGGCTGTTGTAGGCTCCACCCACCTTTCAAAATCTTAATCTCAGTCACCCAGTGACCAACTGTGCAAAGTTTGAGAACCCTGCCATTAACGGTGAAGAATGGCTGCAGTTTATACTTTCCCAGTAAAAGTTGTTTTTGGCTCCGCCCACTTTTTGTAACCTTGACACACAGTCACTCAATGACCAAGTTTTTGAGCTTTCAGGTTCCTGGCATCAAAAATGTGTGAATGGAAGCAGTTTATCCACCAAGGAAATCTTATTGGCTGTATGTGGCCCCGCCCCTTTAGTGAATTTGGACCCCAGTTACCCAAAGACAGACTGTAGCAAGTTTGAAGCCTCTGCCATTAACAGTGTAAGAATAGCAGCAGTTTAAATATTCCCCTTGAAAATCAATAGGTGAATTTTGATTGGCTGTTGTAGGCTCCACCCATTTTCTTGAATCTTAATCACATTCACCCAGTGACCAAGTGTGCCAAGTTTGAGAACCCTGCGATTAACAGTCTAAGAATGGCTGCAGCTTACATTTTCCCATTTAAAATGAACGGCTGAAATTTGGTTGGCTGTTTTATGCTCCACCCACTTTTCCTGGATTTGTAACCTCGGTCACCAGGTGACCAACTGTGCCAGGTGTGGGGACTCTGGCTTGATTACTGTGAGAATGGCAGCCTTTTACATTTTTTCCATTAACTTGAATGGGTGAAATCTGATTTGCTGTTTGTAGCTCCGCCCAGGTGTGCAGGGGGGCCGCGAGACCCCCAGAACATATCATCCCAGGTAGTAAGGGATCTGTGTACCAAGTTTCGTTCAAATCGGTCAAGCCGTTTTCGAGTGATCGCGGCACATACACACATACATACACACACACCCACATCCGATTTTATATATATAGATAAAGGTCATGCTGAGAAACCCCTATGGAGAGATGGAGTAGCCCAAATCCTGTTGGTAATGTGAGATTTCTACTACCTGTGTAAGTGACAGCAACATAGGAGAGAAGTCATTTATGCCTCATTTTACTCTGGGAGAAATGTACTTCTTATCTGTTAGTGTTTTAAATTTTAAGATTTTCCTTACAGTTCCTCTTTAACCACTTTGTCCACAGCTACAGTATATCTATGTCAGCTGTGGCACCCTCCAAGCCACAGCCACGTAGATATACTGACCTGCTTGCAGCCCTGTTGTGCAGGAACAGGTGCGCTTCAGAGCGCACCTCTCGTCACTGATGGCTGCAAAACTAATTGGTGGAAGGGAAAATGTTCACTTGTAGTCAATTAGAGATCCCCCCCGCGGATGAACGATCACCGCTGTAGCAAGCAGCGGTGGTCCTTCATCTCTCCCCTCGGTGACCAGATCGCTACAAAAGGTGATCAGCAAGCAGCCTGACTCACCTTATCTCGTTCCAGTGATCAGCTTGCAGCCCGAGCCTCCGATCCCCGCTCTGCACGCAGCCCTGTGATGTCGGTTACCGGATCCCAGCTTGATGACGTCATCAAGCTAGGACCCGGCTATTCAGCATCACAGGGCTGCGTGCAGAGCGGGGATCGGATGCTCAGGCTGCAGGCTGATCGCTGGAATGAGATAATCTGAGTCAGGCTGCTTTCTGATCATTTTTTATAGCGATCTGGCCACCGAGGGGGCTGCCTGCGTGGGGAGTGGGGCATCTGGCTGGCCCTTATGGGGGTGCGTGGACCCCTGGTGGGGGGTAAAATGTGCAGCTGGGGGGGGGATAAAGTAAGAGGTGCCACATTTTTAAGTGTAGAATTTTATACTGGGGGCAGATCTGGCTATAATGGTGGGGGGCCCTAATCCTGGGTGCACCCGCTAATCCTGAGGGCGCATCTGGCTATAATGGGGGACTACTACTCCTGGGGACACATTTCATTATAATGAGGGGCAGCAATCCTGGGGACACATCTGTCTATCTATACTGGGAGGTGCCAAACACAGAGGACACATCAGACTGTACTGGGGGTGACTGATATTGGGGACACATCTGGCTATACAGGGGGGGTCTGATACTCGGGACACATTTTTCTATCTGTACTGGGGGACATAATACTGGTGACATGTTTTTACGGTATATCCTGTGACACTTTTTATTTTTAAACTGGAATTGATAAAAACTGAGAAAAAATGCATTTTTTTTTCATTTTTACCATTAAAATGCATAGAAAACTGTTTTGGTCTAGGGACAAAATACCCACCAATGAAAGTCTAGTTTGTCCTTAAAAAAATGATACCTAGATCATTTAGGTGTCGTGAGTAGCTAAAACGTCAAAATTGCTCTGGTCCATAAGGGGAAAACAAAGTCTGGATGCGAAGTGGTTAAGTTTACATTTTTCCAGGGGTATTTATCATTATAGCCAGCAATGTAGATAACGACCTAAGTGTGGAAATAAGTTTTGATGACACTTGTTCAGAGTTTGACCACCTGGGCACAGGTAGCCAATTTAAAATCGTAGGCCCTTACTATTCCTTGTGTTATTATTATTAGAGTTAAATAAGAAGTATTTGTTATTTTAAACACATGTATGGACCACAAATATGATAACCTGCAAAACATATGTATGTACTGGATTTGTCCCTCAGTACCTCAAAATGTAGTTTTGTGGGTTTTTTTTTAAACAAACACAGAAATAATCACAAACCACCATAGACACATGGCCTAGTCCCCAATTATAACACTGAAACATAATTGTAGTGCATAGTATAACTTACAGCAACATATGTATAAAAAAAAATGTCATGCCATTGTACACCACAAGAAATTTGCATTTCCTGTCTATCTATACAATATTTTTTATTATCTCCTTTTAGGCGTCTCCTGATGTCCCCAATAGGGATGTCGCAAACCTCCGATTTACGGTTCGCGAAACCTGTTCGCGAACCTCCGCGGAAGGTTTGGTTCGAGAAAAAGTTTGCGAACCGCAATAGACTTCAATGGACAGGCGAACTTGGAAAACTAGAAACACTTATGCTGGCCAGAAAAGTGATGGAAAACATGTTTCAAGGGGTCTAACACCTGGACCCCCAGGTGGCGGAGTGGGATACATGCCAAAAGTCCCGGGGAAAAATCTGGATTTGACGCAAAGCAGCGTTTTAAGGGCAGAAATCACATTGAATGCTAAATTGCAGGCCTAACGTGCTTTAAAACATCTTGCATGTGTATACATCAATCAGGTAGTGTAATTAGTGTACACACTGACACACCAAACTCACTGTGTAATGCACCGCAACCAGCTGTTTGTGTAGTGACGGCCATGCTGGACTACTGCGCAACATGGCGAGATTGCTCTTCCTCACTCGGTGATGTCAGGTAATATGTTACTGCCTTATCAACTTTCCATGGCATTGTTAAAAAGCTTACGTGTTTTTTTTAAATTACAGTTTCTACTTGCTGTGTACTTGTTCAGCACCGCTACAATGAGAATCCTATGGAGGGCAAGTCTGCCATTGTGACCCCGGGTAATGGCCAGGGAATGAGGGTTTGAATCCGGTGTGGAGCCCGAGAAACGGCTACCACTACACATACAAGGAGGGCAGCAGGCAGGCATGCCCGTCCTGAGGTGACCAAAAATAACAATACAGGAGGACTATCGAGGGCTTGCTGTATTTGAAATGAATTTATTTTAAATCCTTTAACGAGAACCAGTTATGGCGGGCAGTTATTATATGGTTAGCTGTCCAAAAGATTTCCTTTCACGAGAATCATATGGAGGGCAAGTCTGCCATTGTGACCCCGGGTAATGGCCGGGGAATGAGGGTTTTAATCCGGTGTGGAGCCTGAGAAATGGCTACCACTACACATCGAAGGAGGGAAGCAGGCAGGCATGCACGCCCCGAGGTAGTGACCAAAAATAACAATTACAGGAGGAGGACTTTCGAAGCCCTGCTGTGTATTTGAAATGAATTAACTTTAAATCCTTTAACGAGAAGCTGTTGTGGAGGGCAAAGATGACACCACATTCCTTTCACGAGAATCATATGGAGGGCAAGTCTGCCATTTTGACCCCGGGTAATGGCCGGGGAATGAGGGTTTGAATCCAGTGTGGAGCCTGAGAAACGGCTATCACTACCCATACACACTGACATACAGAGGAGAAACATTCTTTAGCAAACATAAATGTAATTAGATGCCTTAACTGTTACTGAGGAGGCTTTCCCAGGCATCCTATCTAAATTGATAAGATCAATAGAATCCTCAACATGACATAAAGCAGACTCTGGTGATGAAGAATCATCGTAAATTCCGAATTCAAATGGTAACTGGCCTGGTTACATGCACCATTAATTCTAAGCTTAAGAGAATTGTGGCATTTAAAGCCAGCACCTGAAAGCAAATACAATGAATAGTGACAGTGAATTCCATCTTACACAGCATATGACACAAAAATGAATGAAAAGATAGAAAAATTAAAATTAAAAGAATTGTGGCATTTAAAACCCATCGTACCAGCACAAGAAGTTGGAGCTGGTACGATGGGTTTTAAATGCCACAATTCTTTTAATTTTAATTTTTCTATCTTTTCATTCATTTTTGTGCCATATGCTGTGTAAGATGGAATTCACTGTCACTATTCATTTTATTTGCTTTCAGGTGCTGGCTTTAAATGCCACAATTCTCTTAAGCTTAGAATTAATGGTGCATGTAACCAGTCCAGTTACCATTTGAATTCGGAATTTACGATGTCTCTTCATCACCAGAGTCTGCTTTATATGACATAAAGCAGACTCTGGTGATGAAGAGACATCGTAAATTATCAATTTAGATAGGATGCCTGGGAAAGCCTCCTCAGTAACCGTTGAGGCATCTAATTACATTTATGTTTGCTAAAGAATGTTTCTCCTCTGTATGTCAGTGTGTATATAAGCTGTGTTTTTCAGTTCTGGTCAGGAACCAGTCCGACGAAGGCTTTTTATAAGTCGAAAGCTCACTGTTTATCCATCTCTAAGTTAGCCAATAAATGGTATCATCCTGATTCAAAACTTCTTGCTTTTACTCATGGCTAACACGGTACAACACTTTACTGCTTCTACTACCCATACAAGGAGGGCAGCAGGCAGGCATGCCCGTCCCGAGGTAGTGACCAAAAATAACAATACAGGAGGACTATCGAGGGCTTGCTGTATTTGAAATGAATTTACTTTAAATCCTTTAACGAGAACCAGTTACGGTGGGCAATTATTATATGGTTAGCAGTCCAAAAGATTTCATTTCACGAGAATCATATGGAGAGCAAGTCTGCCATCCATTCAAGTGTAAGGTATGCACTGCCTGCCAGGTGTAATAAAATGTGCAGTCACAGATGCAGTGAAAGGTATGCAGTGACTGCAAACAGCCGTGTGTAGCAATGGCCGTGCTGGACTGGTGCATCCATGACGAGAGTGCAGGTGATGGTGGCTTTACAGCCCATATGGTCGCCCGGCTGATGTAGCTGAATGACAGAACAGTGACTGTCCAGCTGATCAAATTTGGTCTGACCACAATGAAGCAACGACCTTATTATCTTTGGTGTGCCACCCCCACCCGAGACACTCATATAGCCGGCGGTCATTGTGATACACAAGCCCCTTCACCGCGGCCAGGTAATGATCATGAAGGGGGATGGGCACATGTACATGCCTTTTGTTTTTTTGTTGCAGCCGCCCGCAGTGCAGCCAGAAAAATTAGGCAGGCATGTACACGCACCAGAAAAATTAGTATAGCGGCCGCTGCTAGCAGCGGCCTTAAAAATTCAGGAATCCACCTAGAGTCCTGGACCCTGTTGGTGGTGGCTGAGAAGGCAGGCAAGCGGCCTGCAGGCAGAGATGCTGTGTGTGGGGACTGACTTAGTCTTCGGTCGTGCAGTAGCCCTCCGGGATCCATGCCTCATTCATTTTGATAAAGGTCAGGTACTGAACACTGTCGTGACTTCTCTTCTCCGTGACAATGCCTCCAGCTGCACTGAAGATCCGTTCTGACAGGACGCTTGCAGCAGGGCAAGAGAGAAATTCGATGGCAAATTGGGACAGCTCTGGCCACAGGTCAAGCTTGCGCAACCAGTAGAGTAAGGGTTCATCGTCGCTGCTCGCAGTGTCTACATCCACACTTAAGGCCAGGTAGTCGGCTACCTGCCGGTCCAGGCGTTGGTGGAGGGTGGATCCAGAAGGGCTACGGCGAGGCGTTGGACTAAAGAATTTCCGCATGTCCGACATCACCCCGAGATCGCTGGAGCGTCCTGTCCTTGTCTGCGTGGACTTGGGAGGAGGAGGATTACTGCCAGTGGTACCTTTATTGCGTTGTACTGTCACATCACCCTTAAACGCATTGTAAAGCATCATTGCCAGCTTGTTCTGCAAGTGCTGCATCCTTTCCACCTTCTGTTGAGTTGGTAACAGGTCTGCCACTTTGTGCCTGTACCGAGGGTCTAGTAGCGTGGCCACCCAGTACAGGTCATTCCCCTTGAGTTTTTTGATACGGGGGTCCCTCAACAGGCTGGACAACATGAAAGAGGCCATCTGCACAAAGTTGGATCCAGACGTACTCTCCATCTCATCTTTCTCTTCCTCAGTGATGTCACGCAAGTCCTCTTCCTCCCCCCAGCCACGAACAATACCACTGGAACGTGGAGCAGCACAAGCCCCCTGTGATGGCTGCTGCGCTTGTTCTTCTTCTGCCGCCTCTTCCTCCTCCACAGAAACACCTTCCTCATCCTCATCCAAGTCTGACTCCTCTCCTTCCCCACACGACTCCTCCTCTTCCTCCTCCTCCCCCCTCTGTGCTGCCGCAGGTGTCGAGGAAACATCTGGTTCAGATGAAAATTCCTCCCACGACTCCTCCTGCCGTAACTGTTCCTGTTCACGCTCCTCCACAGCTTCAGCCACCACTCGATGCACGGCACGCTCCAGGAAGTAAGCGTAGGGGATCAAGTCGCTGATGGTGCCTTCAGCGCAACTCACCAGCTTGGTCACCTCCTCAAACAGCTGCATGATCCTGCATGCATTTCGCATCAGTGTCCAGTTCGGTGGCCAGAACATCCCCATCTTCCCAGATTGTGTCCTTGTACTATAATTATACAGGTACCGGGTGACGGCTTTCTCCTGGTCTAGCAGGCGAGAGAACATGAGCAGGGTGGAATTCCAGCGAGTCGGGCTATCGCAAATGAGGCGTCTCATCGGCAAGTTGTTTCTCCGCTGCATTTCCGCAAGCGTGCCATGGCCGTGTAAGACCGCCTGAAATGCCCACACAACTTCCTGGCCTGCTTCAGGACATCCTCTAAGCCTGGGTACTTTGAGACAAATCTTTGCATGACCAGATTCAGCACATGTGCCATGCAGGGTACATGTGTCAGCTTTCCCAAATTCAACGCGGAAAGGAGATTGCTGCCGTTGTCATACACCACGTTGCCGATCTCCAGCTGGTGTGGGGTCAGCCATTGCTCCACCTCTTTGTTAAGAGCAGCCAGAAGAGCTGGTCCAGTGTGACTCTCCGCTTTCAGGCAAGACATGCCTAAAATGGCGTGACACCGTTGTACCTGGCATGCAGCGTAGGCTCTGGGGAGATGGGGCTGTGTAGCTGGAGAGGAGGAGATGGCAGCACCACTAGAGTTCAACTGCCACTCAGCCAAGGAGAAGGAGGTTGACAGCAGAAGGCCTGCCTGCCAGCCGTGGAGGTGTCACAAGTTGGTCCGCTGCGCAGCCACGTACTCCCTGCTTGCTGGCTGCCATCGGTCACCAGGTTGACCCAATGGGCTGTGTAAGTAATGTAGCGGCCCTGCCCGTGCTTGGCAGACCAGGCATCCGTGGTCAGGTGGACCCTTGACCCAACGCTCTTCGCAAGAGATGACACCACTTGCCTCTCAACTGCACGGTACAGTTTGGGTATGGCCTTTTGTGAAAAATAATTGCGGCCTGGTATCTTCCACTGCGGTGTCCTAATGGCGACAAATTTACGGAAAGCCTCAGACTCCACCAACTTGTATGGTAATAGCTGGCGAACTAATAGTTCCGCCATGCCAGCTGTCAGACGCCGGGAAAAAGGGTGACTGGCAGAAATTTGCTTCTTACGCTCAAATACTTCCTTCACGGACACCTTGCTACTGCTGTGGGCAGAGGAGCAGGAACCGCTCAAGGGCAGAGTCAGTGTGGAGGAGGGTGGCTGTGAAGGTGCAAGGGAGAATGCGGCTGAAGAAGATGATGCACCTGAAGGAGGAAGAGGAGAAGGAGGGTGGCTTGCCTTTTGGGTGCTGTTTTTCCTCAGGTGTTCTTGCCATAGCTGTGTGTGCCTTTTCTCCAGGTGCCTTCGTAAGGCACTTGTCCCTACATGAGAGTTGGCCTTTCCACGGCTCAATTTTTGGAGGCAGAGAGGACAGATGGCTTTGCTCCGATCTGAGGTACACACGTTAAAACATTTCCAAACCACTGAGCCCCCCTGGGCTGATGGCACTACGGTGGAATCAGCAGCTGACCTTGAAGAACATGTTGGCTGCCTGTCCATAGCTGGCGATACATGGCGCCGGACACTGCCCCCAGCTGTTTCTGAGGATGAGCTTCCTCTGCTTCTTTAATGGACTCTTCTCCTCCTACTCCTCTCTGGCTCCCCCTCTGAACTGTCCCCCTGGTCATCACCTCTATTGGGAACATACGTGGCATCCGTATAATCGTCATCATAATCCTCCTGCCCAGATTCGCTTTCCTCAAACACCTCCACAACTGCACCAACTTCAGGTGCTTCATCATCCCCCTCCTCACATGTTACGTCCATACTATCGCCACCTAACTCAGACGTACGAGGTGGTGTAACTTGCTTAGCGCCTTCATCTTGTTGTAGCAGTATTAACTGTGAATCAGTGATTTCCACACTAAATAACTCCTGTGAAGTATCAAATGCACTGGATGTGGTGCTTGTTGTAGCGCTGGTGGCTGCGGGAGATGAGGTGTTCTGTGTTAAATACTCAAGCACGTCCTCACAATTTTGGGAAGTGATGGCACATGCCTTCTTCTGAGCACAGTACTTTGAGCCAGGTCCGCACAAAATCACAGCAACACCACCTCACACAGACCTGCCGGTGCCAGGTGACCTTCCTTTGGGTCTGCCTCTACCTCTTCCTCTACCTGGTTTGTCCATTTTGTCCATCTCGGGGAGATGCTAGGTATAAGCAATAAGGTGGGTTCACTGAACACAAAGGTAGTTATATGCAGTGACTGAGGTGGGTTCACTGAACACAAAGGTAGTTATATGCAGTGAGGTGAGTTCACTCAACCCAAAGGTAGTTATATGCAGTGAGGTGGGTTCACTGAACACAAAGGTATGCAGTGAGGTGGGTTCACTGAACACAAAAGGTAGTTATATGCAGAGAGGTGAGTTCACTCAACACAAAGGTAGTTATATGCAGAGAGGTGAGTTCACTCAACACAAAAGTAGTTATATGCAGAGAGGTGAGTTCACTCAACACATAGGCAGTTATATGCACTGAGGTGAGTTCACTCAACACAAAGGTAGTTATATGCACTAAGGTGGGTTCACTGAACACAAAAGGTAGTTATATGCAGTGAGGTAAGTTCACTCAACACAAAGCTAGTTATATGCAGTGAGGTGAGTTCACTGAACACAAAAGGGAGTTATATGCAGTGAGGTGAGTTCACGCAACCCAAAAGTAGTTATATGCAGAGAGGTGAGTTCACTCAACACATAGGCAGTTATATGCACTAAGGTGAGTTCACTAAACACAAAGGTAGTTATATACACTGAGGTGAGTTCACTGAACACAAAAGGTAGTTATATGCAGTGAGGTAAGTTCACTCAACACAAAGCTAGTTATATGCAGTGAGGTGAGTTCACTGAACACAAAAGGGAGTTATATGCAGTGAGGTGAGTTCACTCAACACAAAGGTAGGTATATGCACTGAGGTGGGTACACTGAACACAAAAGGTAGTTATATGCAGTGAGGTGAGTTCACTCAACACAAAGGTAGTTATCTGCAGTGAGGTGAGTTGACTCAACACAAAGGCAGTTATATGCACTGAGGTGAGTTCACTCAACACAAAGGTAGTTATATGCAGTGAGGTGATTTCACTTAACACAAAAGGTAGTTATATGCACTGAGGTGGGTTCACTGAACACAAAAGGTAGTTATATGCAGTGAGGTGAGTTCACTCAACACAAAGGTAGTTATATGCAGTGAGGTGAGTTCACTCAACACAAAGGTAGTTATATGCAGTGAGGTGAGTTCACTCAACACAAAGGTAGGTATATGCACTGAGGTGGGTACACTGAACACAAAAGGTAGTTATATGCAGTGAGGTGAGTTCACTCAACACAAAGGTAGTTATATGCATTGAGGTGAGTTCACTCAACACAACGGTAGTTATATGCAGTGAGGTGAGTTCACTCAACCCAAAGGTAGTTATATGCAGTGAGGTGGGTTCACTGAACACAAAGGTAGTTAAAAGCAGTGAGGTGGGTTCACTGAACACAAAAGGTAGTTATATGCAGTGAGGTGAGTTCACTGAACACAAAAGGTAGTTATATGCAGTGAGGTGAGTTCACTCAACACAAAGGTAGTTATGTGCAGTGAGGTGAGTTCACTGAACACAAAAGGTAGTTATATGCACTGAGGTGGGATCACTGAACACAAAGGTAGTTATATGCAGTAAGGTGAGTTCACTCAACACAAAGGTAGTTATCTGCAGTGAGGTGAGTTCACTCAACACAAAGGTAGTTATCTGCAGTGAGGTGAGTTCACTGAACAAAAAAGGTAGTTATATGCAGTGACGTGGGTTCACTGAACACAAAGGTAGTTAAAAGCAGTGAGGTGGGTTCACTGAACACAAAAGGTAGTTATATGCAGTGAGGTGAGTTCACTGAACACAAAAGGTAGTTATATGCAGTGAGGTGAGTTCACTGAACACAAAGGTAGTTATATGCAGTGAGGTGAGTTCACTGAACACAAAAGGTAGTTATATGCACTGAGGTGGAATCACTGAACACAAAAGGTAGTTATATGCAGTGAGGTGAGTTCACTCAACACAACGGTAGGTATATGCAGTGAGGTGGGTTCACTGAACACAAAGGTAGTTATCTGCAGTTAGGTGAGTTCACTCAACACAAAGGTAGTTATATGCAGTGAGGTGGGATCACTGAACACAAAAGGTAGTTATATGCAGTGAGGTGAGTTCACTCAACACAACGGTAGTTATATGCAGTGAGGTGAGTTCACTCAACACAAAGGTAGTTATCTGCAGTGAGGTGAGTTCACTGAACAAAAAAGGTAGTTATATGCAGTGACGTGGGTTCACTGAACACAAAGGTAGTTAAAAGCAGTGAGGTGGGTTCACTGAACACAAAAGGTAGTTATATGCAGTGAGGTGAGTTCACTGAACACAAAAGGTAGTTATATGCAGTGAGGTGAGTTCACTCAACACAAAGGTAGTTATGTGCAGTGAGGTGAGTTCACTGAACACAAAAGGTAGTTATATGCACTGAGGTGGGATCACTGAACACAAAGGTAGTTATATGCAGTAAGGTGAGTTCACTCAACACAAAGGTAGTTATCTGCAGTGAGGTGAGTTCACTCAACACAAAGGTAGTTATCTGCAGTGAGGTGAGTTCACTGAACAAAAAAGGTAGTTATATGCAGTGACGTGGGTTCACTGAACACAAAGGTAGTTAAAAGCAGTGAGGTGGGTTCACTGAACACAAAAGGTAGTTATATGCAGTGAGGTGAGTTCACTGAACACAAAAGGTAGTTATATGCAGTGAGGTGAGTTCACTCAACACAAAGGTAGTTATGTGCAGTGAGGTGAGTTCACTGAACACAAAAGGTAGTTATATGCACTGAGGTGGGATCACTGAACACAAAGGTAGTTATATGCAGTAAGGTGAGTTCACTCAACACAAAGGTAGTTATCTGCAGTGAGGTGAGTTCACTCAACACAAAGGTAGTTATCTGCAGTGAGGTGAGTTCACTGAACAAAAAAGGTAGTTATATGCAGTGACGTGGGTTCACTGAACACAAAGGTAGTTAAATGCAGTGAGGTGGGTTCACTGAACACAAAGGTAGTTATATGCAGTGAGGTGAGTTCACTGAACACAAAAGGTAGTTATATGCAGTGAGGTGTGATCACTGAACACAAAAGGTAGTTATA
This sequence comes from Hyperolius riggenbachi, assembly GCF_040937935.1. Lineage (NCBI taxonomy): Eukaryota > Metazoa > Chordata > Amphibia > Anura > Hyperoliidae > Hyperolius > Hyperolius riggenbachi. The sequence goes on from NC_090647.1 coordinate 563,045,797, forward strand.
TGCAGTGAGGTGAGTTCACTCAACACAACGGTAGTTATATGCAGTGAGGTGAGTTCACTCAACACAAAGGTAGTTATCTGCAGTGAGGTGAGTTCACTGAACAAAAAAGGTAGTTATATGCAGTGACGTGGGTTCACTGAACACAAAGGTAGTTAAATGCAGTGAGGTGGGTTCACTGAACACAAAGGTAGTTATCTGCAGTGAGGTGAGTTCACTCAACACAAAGGTAGTTATGTGCAGTGAGGTGAGTTCACTGAACACAAAAGGTAGTTATATGCACTGAGGTGGGATCACTGAACACAAAGGTAGTTATATGCAGTGAGGTGAGTTCACTCAACACAAAGGTAGTTATCTGCAGTGAGGTGAGTTCACTCAACACAAAGGTAGTTATATGCAGTGACGTGAGTTCACTCAACACAAAGGTAGTTATATGCACTGAGGTGAGTTCACTCAACACAAAAGGGAGTTATATGCAGTGACGTGGGTTCACTGAACACAAAGGTAGTTATATGCAGTGAGGTGGGTTCACTGAACACAAAAGGTAGTTATATGCAGTGAGGTGAGTTCACTCAACACAAAAGGTAGTTATATGCAGTGAGGTGGGTTCACTCAACACAAAAGGTAGTTATATGCAGTGAGGTGGGTTCACTCAACACAAAGGTAGTTATATGCAGTGAGGTGAGTTCACTTAACACAAAGGTAGTTATATGCAGTGAGGTGAGATCACTGAACACAAAAGGTAGTTATATGCACTGAGGTGAGTTCACTCAACACAAAGGTAGTTATATGCAGAGAGGTGAGTTCACTTAACCCAAAGGTAGTTATATGCAGAGAGGTGAGTTCACTCAACACAAAGGTAGTTATCTGCAGTGAGGTGAGTTCACTGAACACAAAAGGTAGTTATATGCAGTGAGGTGGGTTCACCGAACACAAAGGTAGTTATCTGCAGTGAGGTGAGTTCACTCAACAGAAACGGTAGTTATATGCACTGAGGTGAGTTCACTCAACACAAAGGTAGGTATATGCAGTGATGAGGTGGGTTAACTAAACACAACAGGTACTAGTTGTAGGTATATGCAGTACTGTGTAGTACAATTTGCAGCTCCCTGTCACACACACAGGTAGTCACTGAATGTGCTGCTGGGCTGCTGGCAGTGGCACACATAATGTGGCACACAGTGGCACACAGTATGAATTAGCAATGCTGTCTATGCAACAACACAAGTGTCAGATTGACACACAAAGAAAAAAAAATCACAACAACAGGATTAGCTCTGAAAAGTGCTGTTGAATGAGGGGTGCTATTAAAGCAATAAGATTCAGCCAGGAGCAAGTTAACAAGCCAAGAGCCTGACTAATCTGTCCCTAGGAGAACAAGTCTGCAGCAGCTCGCCCTATTCTGACTAGCAGCAGGCACACGAGTGAGTGTAATGGCTGCCGGAGCCTGCCTTATATAAGGAGGGGTGGGGCTCCAGGGCTGAGTGTAGCCGGATTGGATACAATGTGCCTGCTGACTGTGATGTAGAGGGTCAAAGTTGACCCTCATAGAGCATTATGGGGTGAATCAAACTTCCGGGAAAGTTCGCCTTCGCCGGCGAAGGCGAACCACACGAAGTTCGCCTGGAACCGTTCGCTGGCGAACCATTCGGTACACCGCTAGTCCCCAACAGGGGCGTCGCTAGCCCTATTTTGGGGTGGCACGTGCCCCCAATGTGTCCTGTGGTGCCACGGATCTCCGCCCTGCCGCTCTGTCAGCAGCTCCCTCCAGCCGCCGCCGCCGCGTCACTCAGACCTCAGGATCAGGCGGCGAGCCGGCGACCAATCGTGCGGGCGCTAGGACCCAGCGCCCGCACTGATATGCGGAAGTGACATCACTTCCGCATATCGAGCGGGTGCGTCCGGCGCCCGCTGGTACTGGTCAGGTCGCCGCTGATCCTGAGGTCTGCCAGGTGAGGGGGGAGCGGCGGCGGCTAGAAGGGGGGGCCTCCCTGTCACTCACTCACTACCTGGGGGGGAGTGGCGGCGGCTAGAGGGGGGGGGGCCTCCCTGTCACTCACTCACTACCTGGGGGGAGCGGCAGCGGCTAGAGGGGGGGGCCTCCCTGTCACTCACTCACTCAAGGGCCTCCCTGTCACTCACTCACTTCCTAAAGGGCCTCCCTGTCACTCACTCACTAAAGGGCCTCCCTGTCACTCACTCACTCCCTAAAGGGGCTCCCTGCCACTCACTCACTGCCTAAAGGGGCTCCCTGGCACTCACTCACTGCCTAAAGGGGCTCCCTGGCACTCACTCACTGCCTAAAGGGGCTCTCTGTCACTCACTGCCTAAAGGGGCTCCCTGTCACTCACTCACTACCTAAAGGGCCTCCCTGTCACTCACTCACTCCCTAAAGGGGCTCCCTGTCACTCACTGCCTAAAGGGGCTCCCTGTCACTCACTCCCTAAAGGGGCTCCCTGACACTCACTCCCTAAAGGGGCTCCCTGGCACTCACTCACTGCCTAAAGGGGCTCCCTGTCACTCTCTCACTGCCTAAAGGGGCTCCCTGCCACTCTCTCACTGCCTAAAGGGGCTCCCTGCCACTCACTGCCTAAAGGGGCTCCCTGTCACTCTCTCACTGCCTAAAGGGGCTCCCTGTCACTCACTGCCTAAAGGGGCTCCCTGTCACTCACTCACTGCCTAAAGGGGCTTCCTGGCACTCACTAACTGCCTAAAGGGGCTCCCTGGCACTCACACTGCCTGAAGGGGCTCCCTGGCACTCACTCACTGCCTAAAGGGGCTCCCTGGCACTTACTCACTACCTAAAGGGGCTCCCTGTCACTCACTATAGGGGTCCCTGTCACTCACTACCTAACTGGAGGCGCCTTTCACTCACTAGCTAACCTGGGGGTCCCTGTCACTCACTACCTAACTTGGGGGGCTACCATATTAAGGGGGCATTTTGCCTATTTATGTGAAATGCTGTCTATTTATGTGCCTCATGACTGCTGAATTTGTCTTGTTGGGAGCCTTATGATTTGTTGGGGGCCTCAAGATTGCTGAATTTGTCTTGTTGGGGGTCTCATGATTTGTTGGGGGGGCCTCATGATTGCTGAATTGGTCTTGTTGGGGGCCTCATGATTTGTTGGAGGCCTCATGATTGCTGAATTTGTCTTGTTGGGAGCCTTATGATTTGTTGGGGGCCTCATGATTGCTGAATTTGTCTTGTTGGGGGCCTCATGATTTGTTGGGGGGGCCTCATGATTGCTGAATTTGTCTTGTTGGGAGCCTTATGATTTGTTGGGGGCCTCATGATTGCTGAATTTGTCTTGTTTGGGGCCTCATGATTTGTTGGGGGCCTCATGATTGCTGAATTTGTCTTGTTGGGGGTCACATGATTGCCAACTGCGAGACTATGGGAAAAGCTGAATCCTTATCATATGAGACAATAGCATTAAACCTACTTTTTAGCTTTTTAAAACAGAAAATAAAACTGGGAGGTTCTAAAAAACTGAATACATTTTTCAGGAGTAGGATGGATGAAATTTGTTTATCTTCACAGTTTATTTTCAACTTGGATTTTCCATAATGTTCATGTATGAGTTAAAACGTTTGTACAGTATTTAGTTTAAATTGCGGTTGCCACTTTGCGATAGATAAGTGACTTTTGGGTTGCAGTTTGGGCACTCGGCCTCCAAAAGGTTCGCCACCACTGTCATAATCTAATGTCCCACCATTGCTAGGTTCATGTAAATTTGTCTCCACCCGTTACCACACCTATATTCTGGTCCATGGCCCACCCATTTTTCGGTGCGGCGCGATAAGCACGCCGCACAACGTGATCCTCATATTTTTGGCACGCTAGCTGCAGTGTGCTGAATTCTGCTGCCTACAGTATGTACAGTATACGCTGTTCTCTAGTGCCTGCACTGTGTGCTGATTTACCTCCAGTGTGTACAGTGTAAGGTGTTACTCTGTGCCTTTACTGATTGTAAACCAGCTATATTGTATGCTGATCCCTGCTACTTTCAGTATGTACAGTATTAGCTGTAAAGCCTGGTACACACATACAATTTTGATTAGCCAATTTTAGCTCTGTTCATAAAATTCATTGTCTGTTGGCCCACTTACTGCACGGGGGTGGTAAAATTGGGGGTCAGTGATTGACCAATCAAAATTGTATGTGCGTATACATCTGATCTATGCCTATATTGATTGTAAATTATGTAAATAAAGGACAGGGGGCTCCATCCAATATTTCGATGGGCAGGCCCGTTATCTGTAGCTTACACCGCTGCTAAGTTCACGTACATTTGGCCCCACCCATGGCCACGCCCACTCACCTCATGGCCACGCCCATTTTTTTGCCCGCCGGGTGCCCACAGGTGCCCCCGATCTCCAAGAACCCTAGAAACGCCCCTGGTCCCCAATGCCGCCCTTGCTAAGTGAGACACTCATGGGCTTAAAAGAGAACTGTAGTGAGAGTTATATAGAGGCTGCCATATTGTTTTCAATATTTTTTACAGATCTGACAAGATCTGCATGCTTGTTTCTGGTGTGATTCTGCAGGCAGATAGTTTCGCAGGGCTGCAAGGTAACAGGTGTGGCTTAGAAGGAAATCAATATGGCAACCTCCATATACCTCTCACTACAGTTCTCCTTCAATTCCTTGTGGCCTGACCCACTCATCATTGTAGGCCAATCACATTTGATTACTCTGGCGGTCAGCATCTGGATAAAAACAATTCTCAAAAATGGGGCTTTTTATGAACAGTTTCTTCTATTTGGGTAAACAATATGTCATCTATATGTGCATAACATCGTTTGTTTCCCTCTTTTGTGGTTGTGCGTAGGTGCACACGTGCCCATTTTTACATATATTTCACACATGCGCGTGTGCACATGCGCATAACAGATGAGGGATATGCAATCGTACTTTCTTTTTATACATTTTTGATACGGTTTGTATATGTTTTTATATGTTGTACCATACAAACTTATGGCTGCTGCCATGGTTCCATTTTTTGTTTTTATTTTTATTTTTTGCCTTATTTTTATCATCCTCAAAAAGTAAATTAATATGAAGCAAGAGAAATATGGAACACATGCAGTATTTATGCATATTTATATTCACGCAGGATGGACACACTAGGACCCAGGAGAAAACATGTTTTAGAAATGGGAGGGGGTAGCTGTATATATCCGCTTCGGTGCAGCTGTTCACTTCATAACTGACTTTGATAAAGGCAGCCGGAGACTGCCGAAACGCGTTAGTCCTATCCCTTACTCCGCATCGTCCTATATTGTTTACTAGCGAGGATTCTGCAATTGGCATCATTAGACATAATCTGTCTACTATCCTGCGCTACCGCAATCCAGCGGCAACCTAGCAACAAAGGACGCGAGGAGCAGGTGACGTCACCGGAAGTGGATCAGCCGCCACCCGGAACTACTACACCCGATCGCTGCTGAATGATCGTGGATACAGTACGTAGCTGAACAGTGTCATTGAGCTGCCGGCCGGAGCTCTGACACACTACCTGGACCCCTTGCAAATCTTCTAACAGCCGCCTACCCCAGGACGTGAGTATATATGCCGCTTTCCACGACCTGCAGTACTATTGGCTTTTAAGGAAGGAGGTGAGTTCCTTCATGAACTATATGCAACTTACACCACCGGTTAGAGCCCTTGACGCCTGGCAAATTACAAGTGTTATTTATACCGGAGGATTGACTTTATATCAAGTTTTAGTGAGTTATCCCCTACGAGACATTGTGGTGATTTACAGTGGGACACACCAGCATTTTTTTCACCTTTTGGAGGGAGTCCAATCTACAACTATTGATATACCATTTTTTGCATGATATTTCCTATTTTTGCAAACACTCAATTTCAAGGCCTTTTTACATATTTTTTGTATTTTACATTTTACATATATTTTTTGGCAATTCATGCACATTGGATGGTCTGTGGATGAGTGTCAGTTTGAATGAGGCAGTCACATACTACTATTGCTTGACCCGCATGTATTGATGGGGATATGATTTTTTACCTCAGATGTGATTATATGTGTTAACATTATTGTGATATATCGCTTTATGTGGTAGATAGTACCAATGCATTTTATTGTATCAATAAATCTTCAGACGTTTTACTGAATATCGATTTAATTATATATATTACTAAGTGTATGATATAAGGCACCAATATCGATTCAATTATATACATTAATAGGTGAATGATACAAGGCACCAGTCAGACCCAGGCATGGTCGGAATTGCCCATTTCCGTTTCCGGCACAATTCCGCATTCCGTCATATAGAAATTCCGTTACCGATCCATTCCGACGGTATACCTGGGTAATTCCGCGGAATTCCGTTTAAGTCGGAATTCCGCCTGAAAATTTTTAAAATTCTCTCCCTCCCCTCCTCCTCCTCCTCCATCCATCCATATCATGCAGTAGGGAATTGCAGATTTTCAAAACAGCTTATATACCATAGCTGGGATTTGAACCCAGAACCTAGTGTGTAGTAGGTATGTGTCTTAACCTCTAGACCATGACCCACACTACATGTTAAAGCTGGCGGTAGCATAAACCATACTTCCATTATGATCAATTCGATAGAAAAAGTAGCATGATTAAGGATTTGTACTTTTTGAAAAGCATGCCTATATACCATAGCTGGGATTTGAACCAAGGACCTAGTGTATAGTAGGTATGTGTCTTAACCTCTAGACCATGACCCACACTACATGTTAAAGCTGGCGGTAGCATAAACCATACTTCCATTATGATCAATTCGATAGAAAAAGTAGCATGATTAAGGATTTGTACTTTTTGAAAAGCATGCCTATATACCATAGCTGGGATTTGAACCAAGGACCTAGTGTATAGTAGGTATGTGTCTTAACCTCTAGACCATGACCCACACTACATGTTAAAGCTGGCGGTAGCATAAACCATACTTCCATTATGATCAATTCGATAGAAAAAGTAGCATGATTAAGGATTTGTACTTTTTGAAAAGCATGCCTATATACCATAGCTGGGATTTGAACCAAGGACCTAGTGTATAGTAGGTATCTGTCTTAACCTCTAGACCATGACCCACACTACATGCTAAAGCTGGCGGTAGCATAAACCATACTTCCATTATGATCAATTCGATAGAAAAAGTAGCATGATTAAGGATTTGTACTTTTTGAAAAGCATGCCTATATACCATAGCTGGGATTTGAACCAAGGACCTAGTGTATAGTAGGTATCTGTCTTAACCTCTAGACCATGACCCACACTACATGTTAAAGCTGGCGGTAGCATAAACCATACTTCCATTATGATCAATTCGATAGAAAAAGTAGCATGATTAAGGATTTGTACTTTTTGAAAAGCATGCCTATATACCATAGCTGGGATTTGAACCAAGGACCTAGTGTATAGTAGGTATCTGTCTTAACCTCTAGACCATGACCCACACTACATGCTAAAGCTGGCGGTAGCATAAACCATACTTCCATTATGATCAATTCGATAGAAAAAGTAGCATGATTAAGGATTTGTACTTTTTGAAAAGCATGCCTATATACCATAGCTGGGATTTGAACCAAGGACCTAGTGTATAGTAGGTATCTGTCTTAACCTCTAGACCATGACCCACACTACATGTTAAAGCTGGCGGTAGCATAAACCATACTTCCATTATGATCAATTCGATAGAAAAAGTAGCATGATTAAGGATTTGTACTTTTTGAAAAGCATGCCTATATACCATAGCTGGGTTTTGAACCAAGGACCTAGTGTGTAGTAGGTATCTGTCTTAACCTCTAGACCATGACCCACACTGCATAGTAGTAGGTACCTGTCTTACCCACTAGTAAGGGAGAGGCTGCAGCCTCAGGGCGCAGTGTAGGAGGGGGTGCACAATTCATTCAGCTGTCATTCCCAATTGTGTTTGAAGCAGAAAGAAATAAGAAAAGGTGATACATGGCAGCGACTGCAAGCCAGATAAGTAGAGATTAAGGTGTTGGGGGTGGGGGGGGGGGCCTGGGGCACCTCTTAGTGTAATAGCAATCAGTGTGTAACAGCTGGGGTGGGAGGGATGGGGGGGCGCACTTTGCTGTCTCAGCCTTGGGTGCTGAAGGACCTTGTCCCACCTCTGACCACACTACATGCTAAAGCCTGGCCCTGAGTGTGGTTGATGGTCTAGAGCAGTGGTCCTCAAACTAAGGCCCGCAGGCCGAATGTGGCCCCCTAAGGCTTTCTTACCGGCCCCCCACACAGAAAATGTATTGCTTATAAATGCAGTCAGCTACATCTTTAAATATTGGTGGTCCACATATGGAATAGCAGTGCAGCACCCCCCATCCACATGGAAGCCAGAAAGTACAAATCCTTAATCATGCTACTTTTTCTATCGAATTGATCATAATGGAAGTATGGTTTATGCTACCGCCCAGCTTTAACATGTAGTGTGGGTCATGGTCTAGAGGTTAAGACAGATACCTACTATACCTAGG